>NW_026696628.1:0-113523 GCF_030435755.1 Ochotona princeps | reverse complement strand
GGTTCATTCCTAGATAATGCACTCAATGGGCACTAAGCATAGAGTGTGAAAACTGAGTTTCCTTGAGAGCTGCTTGGAAGCCTGATGGTGTGTGACGTTAGTGAGCCAAATGGAGTTGTTCTCCCACAAGAACCACTCGGCTGATTCTTCTTCAATATGCCCTTCACCAACATGCAGTGTTTCCTTGATTGAATTAGCTCTCACACCAATATTTGCGTCTAGAGCCTTTGCATTGAGGGCTATCTGAAAGTGGTTTTGGCGCTGAAGTTGCCTGTGAATGTGGAGTTGGTGGCATGTGAAACCCGCATGTGGAGCATTCATTTGTGTGGAATGCTCACCAAGCTTCATTTCAGTCCTAGGCACTCAAAGGGCACTAAGCATAGAGTGTGAAAACTGAGTTTCCTTGAGAGCTGCTTGGAAGCCTGATGGTGTGTGAAGTTAGTGAGCCAAATGGAGTTGTTCTCCCACAAGAACCACTCGGCTGATTCTTCTTCAATATGCCCTTCACCAACATGCAGTGTTTCCTTGATTGAATTAGCTCTCACACCAATATTTGCGTCTAGAGCCTTTGCACTGAGGGCTATCTGAAAGCGGCTGTGGCGCTGAAGTTGCCTGTGAATGTGGAGTTGGTGGCATGTGAAACCCGCATGTGGAGCATTCGTTTGTGTGGGATGCTCTACCAGGTTCATTCCTAGATAATGCACTCAATGGGCACTAAGCATAGAGTGTGAAAACTGAGTTTCCTTGAGAGCTGCTTGGAAGCCTGATGGTGTGTGACGTTAGTGAGCCAAATGGAGTTGTTCTCCCACAAGAACCACTCGGCTGATTCTTCTTCAATATGCCCTTCACCAACATGCAGTGTTTCCTTGATTGAATTAGCTCTCACACCAATATTTGCGTCTAGAGCCTTTGCATTGAGGGCTATCTGAAAGTGTTTTTGGCGCTGAAGATGTCTGTGAATGTGGAGTTGGTGGCATGTGAAACCCGCATGTGAAGCATTCGTTTGTGTGGGATGCTCTACCAGGTTCATTCCTAGATAATACACTCAAAGGGCACTAAGCATAGAGTGTGAAAACTGAGTTTCCTTGAGAGCTGCTTGGAAGCCTGATGGTGTGTGAAGTTAGTGAGCCAAATGGAGTTGTTCTCCCACAAGAACCACTCGGCTGATTCTTCTTCAATATGCCCTTCACCAACATGCAGTGTTTCCTTGATTGAATTAGCTCTCACACCAATATTTGCGTCTAGAGCCTTTGCATTGAGGGGCTATCTGAAAACGGCTGTGGCGCTGAAGTTGCCTGTGAATGTGGAGTTGGTGGCATGTGAAACCCGCATGTGGAGCATTCGTTTGTGTGGGATGCTCTACCAGGTTCATTCCTAGATAATGCACTCAAAGGGCACTAAGCATAGAGTGTGAAAACTGAGTTTCCTTGAGAGCTGCTTGGAAGCCTGATGGTGTGTGAAGTTAGTGAGCCAAATGGAGTTGTTCTCCCACATGAATCACTCGATGGATTCTTTTCAATATGCCCTTCACCAACATGCAGTGTTTCCTTGATTGAATTAGCTCTCACACCAATATTTGCGTCTAAAGCCTTTGCATTGAGGGCTATCTGAAAGTGGTTTTGGCGCTGAAGTTGCCTGTGAATGTGGAGTTGGTGGCATGTGAAACCCGCATGTGGAGCATTCGTTTGTGTGGGATGCTCTACCAGGTTCATTCCTAGATAATGCACTCAAAGGGCACTAAGCATAGAGTGTGAAAACTGAGTTTCCTTGAGAGCTGCTTGGAAGCCTGATGGTGTGTGAAGTTAGTGAGCCAAATGGAGTTGTTCTCCCACAAGAACCACTCGGCTGATTCTTCTTCAATATGCCCTTCACCAACATGCAGTGTTTCCTTGATTGAATTAGCTCTCACACCAATATTTGTGTCTAGAGCCTTTGCATTGAGGGCTATGTGAAAACGGCTGTGGCACTGAAGTTGCCTGTGAATGTGGAGTTGGTGGCATGTGAAACCCGCATGTGGAGCATTCGTTTGTGTGGGATGCTCTACCAGGTTCATTCCTAGATAATGCACTCAAAGGGCACTAAGCATAGAGTGTGAAAACTGAGTTTCCTTGAGAGCTGCTTGGAAGCCTGATGGTGTGTGAAGTTAGTGAGCCAAATGGAGTTGTTCTCTCCACAAGAACCACTCGGCTGATTCTTCTTCAATATGCCCCTTCACCAACATGCAGTGATTCCTTGATTGAATTAGCTCTCACACCAATATTTGCGTCTAGAGCCTTTGCATTTAGGGCTATCTGAAAGTGGTTTTGGCGCTGAAGTTGCCTGTGAATGTGGAGGTTGGTGGCATGTGAAACCCGCATGTGGAGCATTCGTTTGTGTGGGATGCTCACCAAGCTTCATTTCAGTCCTAGGCACTCAAAGGGCACTAAGCATAGAGTGTGAAAACTGAGTTTCCTTGAGAGCTGCTTGGAAGCCTGATGGTGTGTGAAGTTAGTGAGCCAAATGGAGTTGTTCTCCCACAAGAACCACTCGGTTGATTCTTCTTCAATATGCCCTTCACCAACATGCAGTTTTTCCTTGATTGAATTAGCTCTCACACCAATATTTGCACCTAGTGCCTTTGCATTGAGGGCTATGTGAAAACGGATGTGGCGCTGAAGTTGCCTGTGAATGTGGAGTTGGTGGCATGTGAAACCCGCATGTGGAGCATTCGTTTGTGTGGGATGCTCTATCAGGTTCATTCCCTAGATAATGCACTCAAACGGCACTAAGCATAGAGTGTGAAAACTGAGTTACCTTGAGAGCTGCTTGGAAGCCTGATGGTGTGTGAAGTTAGTGAGACAAATGGAGTTGTTCTCCCACAGGAACCACTCGGTTGATTCTTCTTCAATATGCCCTTCACCAACATGCAGTGTTTCCTTGATGAATTAGCTCTCACACCAATATTTGCGTCTAGAGCCTTTGCATTGAGCGCTATCTGAAAGTGGTTTTGGCGCTGAAGTTGTCTGTGAATGTGGAGTTGGTGGCATCTGAAACCCGCATGTGGAGCATTCGTTTGTGTGGGATGCTCTACCAGGTTCATTCCTAGATAATGCACTCAATGGGCACTAAGCATAGAGTGTGAAAACTGAGTTACCTTGAGAGCTGCTTGGAAGCCTGATGGTGTGTGACGTTAGTGAGCCAAATGGAGTTGTTCTCCCACAAGAACCACTCGGCTGATTCTTCTTCAATATGCCCTTCACCAACATGCAGTGTTTCCTTGATTGAATTAGCTCTCACACCAATATTTGCTTCTAGAGCCTTTGCATTGAGGGCTATCTGAAAACGGCTGTGGCGCTGAAGTTGCCTGTGAATGTGGAGTTGGTGGCATGTGAAACCCGCATGTGGAGCATTCGTTTGTGTGGGATGCTCTACCAGGTCCATTCCTAGATAATGCACTCAAAGGGCACTAAGCATAGAGTGTGAAAACTGAGTTTCCTTGAGAGCTGCTTGAAAGCCTGATGGTGTGTGAAGTTAGTGAGCCAAATGGAGTTGTTCTCCCACAGGAATCACTCGACGGATTCTTCTTCAATATGCCCTTCACCAACATGCAGTGTTTCCTTGATTGAATTAGCTCTCACACCAATATTTGCACCTAGTGCCTTTGCATTGAGGGCTATCTGAAAACGGCTGTGGCGCTGAAGTTGCCTGTGAATGTGGAGTTGGTGGCATGTGAAACCCGCATGTGGAGCATTCGTTTGTGTGGGATGCTCTACCAGGTTCATTCCTAGATAATGCACTCAATGGGCACTAAGCATAGAGTGTGAAAACTGAGTTTCCTTGAGAGCTGCTTGGAAGCCTGATGGTGTGTGACGTTAGTGAGCCAAATGGAGTTGTTCTCCCACAAGAACCACTCGGCTGATTCTTCTTCAATATGCCCTTCACCAACATGCAGTGTTTCCTTGATTGAATTAGCTCTCACACCAATATTTGCGTCTAGAGCCTTTGCATTGAGGGCTATCTGAAAGTGGTTTTGGCGCTGAAGTTGCCTGTGAATGTGGAGTTGGTGGCATGTGAAACCCGCATGTGGAGCATTCATTTGTGTGGGATGCTCACCAAGCTTCATTTCAGTCCTAGGGCACTCAAAGGGCACTAAGCATAGAGTGTGAAAACTGAGTTTCCTTGAGAGCTGCTTGGAAGCCTGATGGTGTGTGAAGTTAGTGAGCCAAATGGAGTTGTTCTCCCACAAGAACCACTCGGCTGATTCTTCTTCAATATGCCCTTCACCAACATGCAGTGTTTCCTTGATTGAATTAGCTCTCACACCAATATTTGCGTCTACAGCCTTTGCATTGAGGGCTATCTGAAAGTGGTTTTGGCGCTGAAGATGTCTGTGAATGTGGAGTTGGTGGCATGTGAAACCCGCATGTGAAGCATTCGTTTGTGTGTAATGCTCTACCAGGTTCATTCCTAGATAATGCACTCAAAGGGCACTAAGCATAGAGTGTGAAAACTGAGTTTCCTTGAGAGCTGCTTGGAAGCCTGATGGTGTGTGAAGTTAGTGAGCCAAATGGAGTTGTTCTCCCACAAGAACCACTCGGCTGATTCTTCTTCAATATGCCCTTCACCAACATGCAATGTTTCCTTGATTGAATTAGCTCTCACACCAATATTTGCGTCTAGAGCCTTTGCACTGAGGGCTATCTGAAAACGGCTGTGGCGCTGAAGTTGCCTGTGAATGTGGAGTTGGTGGCATGTGAAACCCGCATGTGGAGCATTCGTTTGTGTGGGATGCTCTACCAGGTTCATTCCTAGATAATGCACTCAAAGGGCACTAAGCATAGAGTGTGAAAACTGAGTTTCCTTGAGAGCTGCTTGGAAGCCTGATGGTGTGTGACGTTAGTGAGCCAAATGGAGTTGTTCTCCCACAAGAACCACTCGGCTGATTCTTCTTCAATATGCCCTTCACCAACATGCAGTGTTTCCTTGATTGAATTAGCTCTCACACCAATATTTGCGTCTAGAGCCTTTGCATTGAGGGCTATCTGAAAGTGTTTTTGGCGCTGAAGATGTCTGTGAATGTGGAGTTGGTGGCATGTGAAACCCGCATGTGAAGCATTCGTTTGTGTGGGATGCTCTACCAGGTTCATTCCTAGATAATACACTCAAAGGGCACTAAGCATAGAGTGTGAAAACTGAGTTTCCTTGAGAGCTGCTTGGAAGCCTGATGGTGTGTGAAGTTAGTGAGCCAAATGGAGTTGTTCTCCCACAAGAACCACTCGGCTGATTCTTCTTCAATATGCCCTTCACCAACATGCAGTGTTTTCTTGATTGAATTAGCTCTCACACCAATATTTGCGTCTAGAGCCTTTGCATTGAGGGCTATCTGAAAACGGCTGTGGCGCTGAAGTTGCCTGTGAATGTGGAGTTGGTGGCATGTGAAACCCGCATGTGGAGCATTCGTTTGTGTGGGATGCTCTACCAGGTTCATTCCTAGATAATGCACTCAATGGGCACTAAGCATAGAGTGTGAAAACTGAGTTTCCTTGAGAGCTGCTTGGAAGCCTGATGGTGTGTGAAGTTAGTGAGACAAATGGAGTTGTTCTCCCACAAGAACTACTCGGCTGATTCTTCTTCAATATGCCCTTCACCAACATGCAGTGTTTCCTTGATTGAATTAGCTCTCACACCAATATTTGCGTCTAGAGCCTTTGCATTGAGGGCTATCTGAAAGTGTTTTTGGCGCTGAAGATGTCTGTGAATGTGGAGTTGGTGGCATGTGAAACCCGCATGTGAAGCATTCGTTTGTGTGTAATGCTCTACCAGGTTCATTCCTAGATAATGCACTCAAAGGGCACTAAGCATAGAGTGTGAAAACTGAGTTACCTTGAGAGCTGCTTGGAAGCCTGATGGTGTGTGACGTTAGTGAGCCAAATGGAGTTGTTCTCCCACAAGAACCACTCGGCTGATTCTTCTTCAATATGCCCTTCACCAACATGCAGTGTTTCCTTGATTGAATTAGCTCTCACACCAATATTTGCGTCTAGAGCCTTTGCACTGAGGGCTATCTGAAAACGGCTGTGGCGCTGAAGTTGCCTGTGAATGTGGAGTTGGTGGCATGTGAAACCCGCATGTGGAGCATTCGTTTGTGTGGGATGCTCTACCAGGTTCATTCCTAGATAATGCACTCAAAGGGCACTAAGCATAGAGTGTGAAAACTGAGTTTCCTTGAGAGCTGCTTGGAAGCCTGATGATATGTGAAGTTAGTGAGCCAAATGGAGTTGTTCTCCCACAAGAACCACTCGGCTGATTCTTCTTCAATATGCCCTTCACCAACATGCAGTGTTTCCTTGATTGAATTAGCTCTCACACCAATATTTGCGTCTAGAGCCTTTGCATTGAGGGCTATCTGAAAACGGCTGTGGCGCTGAAGTTGCCTGTGAATGTGGAGTTGGTGGCATGTGAAACCCGCATGTGGAGCATTCGTTTGTGTGGGATGCTCTACCAGGTTCATTCCTAGATAATGCACTCAAAGGGCACTAAGCATAGAGTGTGAAAACTGAGTTTCTTTGAGAGCTGCTTGAAAGCCTGATGGTGTGTGAAGTTAGTGAGCCAAATGGAGTTGTTCTCCCACAAGAATCACTCGACGGATTCTTTTCAATATGCCCGTCACGAACATGCAGTGTTTCCTTGATTGAATTAGCTCTCACACCAATATTTGCTTCTAGAGCCTTTGCATTGAGGGCTATCTGAAAGTGGTTTTGGCGCTGAAGTTGCCTGTGAATGTGGAGTTGGTGGCATGTGAAACCCGCATGTGGAGCATTCGTTTGTGTAGGATGCTCTACCAGGTTCCTTCCTAGATAATGCACTCAAAGGGCACTAAGCATAGAGTGTGAAAACTGAGTTTCCTTGAGAGCTGCTTGGAAGCCTGATGGTGTGTGAAGTTAGTAAGCCAAATGGAGTTGTTCTCCCACAAGAACCACTCGGCTGATTCTTCTTCAATATGCCCTTCACCAACATGCAGTGTTTCCTTGATTGAATTAGCTCTCACACCAATATTTGCTTCTAGAGCCTTTTCATTGAGGGCTATCTGAAAGTGGTTTTGGCGCTGAAGTTGCCTGTGAATGTGGAGTTGGTGGCATGTGAAACCCGCATGTGGAGCATTCGTTTGTGTGGGATGCTCTACCAGGTTCATTCCTAGATAATGCACTCAAAGGGCACTAAGCATAGGGTGTGAAAACTGAGTTTCTTTGAGAGCTGCTTGAAAGCCTGATGGTGTGTGAAGTTAGTGAGCCAAATGGAGTTGTTCTCCCACAAGAATCACTCGACGGATTCTTTTCAATATGCCCTTCACGAACATGCAGTGTTTCCTTGATTGAATTAGCTCTCACACCAATATTTGCGTCTAGAGCCTTTGCATTGAGGGCTATCTGAAAACGGCTGTGGCGCTGAAGTTGCCTGTGAATGTGGAGTTGGTGGCATGTGAAACCCGCATGTGGAGCATTCGTTTGTGTGGGATGCTCTACCAAGATTCATTTCAGTCCTAGGCCCTCAGAGGGCACTAAGCATAGAGTGTGAAAACTGAGTTTCCTTGAGAGCTGCTTGGAAGCCTGATGGTGTGTGAAGTTAGTGAGCCAAATGGAGTTGTTCTCCCACAAGAACCACTCGGCTGATTCTTCTTCAATATGCCCTTCACCAACATGCAGTGTTTCCTTGATTGAATTAGCTCTCACACCAATATTTGCGTCTAGAGCCTTTGCATTGAGGGCTATCTGAAAACGGCTGTGGCGCTGAAGTTGCCTGTGAATGTGGAGTTGGTGGCATGTGAAACCCGCATGTGGAGCATTCATTTGTGTGGGATGCTCTACCAGGTTCATTCCTAGATTATGCACTCAAAGGGCACTAAGCATAGAGTGTGAAAACTGAGTTTCCTTGAGAGCTGCTTGGAAGCCTGATGGTGTGTGAAGTTAGTGAGCCAAATGGAGTTGTTCTACCACAAGAACCACTCGGCTGATTCTTCTTCAATATGCCCTTCACCAACATGCAGTGTTTCCTTGATTGAATTAGCTCTCACACCAATATTTGCGTCTAGAGCCTTTGCATTGAGGGCTATCTGAAAGAGGTTTTGGCGCTGAAGTTGCCTGTGAATGTGGAGTTGGTGGCATGTGAAACCCGCATGTGGAGCATTCGTTTGTGTGGGATGCTCTACCAGGTTCATTCCTAGATAATGCACTCAATGGGCACTAAGCATAGAGTGTGAAAACTGAGTTTCCTTGAGAGCTGCTTGGAAGCCTGATGGTGTGTGAAGTTAGTGAGACAAATGGAGTTGTTCTCCCACAAGAACTACTCGGCTGATTCTTCTTCAATATGCCCTTCACCAACATGCAATGTTTCCTTGATTGAATTAGCTCTCACACCAATATTTGCGTCTAGAGCCTTTGCATTGAGGGCTATCTGAAAGTGTTTTTGGCGCTGAAGATGTCTGTGAATGTGGAGTTGGTGGCATGTGAAACCCGCATGTGAAGCATTCGTTTGTGTGTAATGCTCTACCAGGTTCATTCCTAGATAATGCACTCAAAGGGCACTAAGCATAGAGTGTGAAAACTGAGTTTCCTTGAGAGCTGCTTGGAAGCCTGATGGTGTGTGACGTTAGTGAGCCAAATGGAGTTGTTCTCCCACAAGAACCACTCGGCTGATTCTTCTTCAATATGCCCTTCACCAACATGCAGTGTTTCCTTGATTGAATTAGCTCTCACACCAATATTTGCGTCTAGAGCCTTTGCATTGAGGGCTATCTGAAAACGGCTGTGGCGCTGAAGTTGCCTGTGAATGTGGAGTTGGTGGCATGTGAAACCCGCATGTGGAGCATTCGTTTGTGTGGGATGCTCTACCAGGTTCATTCCTAGATAATGCACTCAAAGGGCACTAAGCATAGAGTGTGAAAACTGAGTTTCTTTGAGAGCTGCTTGAAAGCCTGATGGTGTGTGAAGTTAGTGAGCCAAATGGAGTTGTTCTCCCACAAGAATCACTCGACGGATTCTTTTCAATATGCCCGTCACGAACATGCAGTGTTTCCTTGATTGAATTAGCTCTCACACCAATATTTGCTTCTAGAGCCTTTGCATTGAGGGCTATCTGAAAGTGGTTTTGGCGCTGAAGTTGCCTGTGAATGTGGAGTTGGTGGCATGTGAAACCCGCATGTGGAGCATTCGTTTGTGTAGGATGCTCTACCAGGTTCCTTCCTAGATAATGCACTCAAAGGGCACTAAGCATAGAGTGTGAAAACTGAGTTTCCTTGAGAGCTGCTTGGAAGCCTGATGGTGTGTGAAGTTAGTAAGCCAAATGGAGTTGTTCTCCCACAAGAACCACTCGGCTGATTCTTCTTCAATATGCCCTTCACCAACATGCAGTGTTTCCTTGATTGAATTAGCTCTCACACCAATATTTGCTTCTAGAGCCTTTTCATTGAGGGCTATCTGAAAGTGGTTTTGGCGCTGAAGTTGCCTGTGAATGTGGAGTTGGTGGCATGTGAAACCCGCATGTGGAGCATTCGTTTGTGTGGGATGCTCTACCAGGTTCATTCCTAGATAATGCACTCAAAGGGCACTAAGCATAGGGTGTGAAAACTGAGTTTCTTTGAGAGCTGCTTGAAAGCCTGATGGTGTGTGAAGTTAGTGAGCCAAATGGAGTTGTTCTCCCACAAGAATCACTCGACGGATTCTTTTCAATATGCCCTTCACGAACATGCAGTGTTTCCTTGATTGAATTAGCTCTCACACCAATATTTGCGTCTAGAGCCTTTGCATTGAGGGCTATCTGAAAACGGCTGTGGCGCTGAAGTTGCCTGTGAATGTGGAGTTGGTGGCATGTGAAACCCGCATGTGGAGCATTCGTTTGTGTGGGATGCTCTACCAAGATTCATTTCAGTCCTAGGCCCTCAGAGGGCACTAAGCATAGAGTGTGAAAACTGAGTTTCTTTGAGAGCTGCTTGGAAGCCTGATGGTGTGTGAAGTTAGTGAGCCAAATGGAGTTGTTCTCCCACAAGAACCACTCGGCTGATTCTTCTTCAATATGCCCTTCACCAACATGCAGTGTTTCCTTGATTGAATTAGCTCTCACACCAATATTTGCGTCTAGAGCCTTTGCATTGAGGGCTATCTGAAAACGGCTGTGGCGCTGAAGTTGCCTGTGAATGTGGAGTTGGTGGCATGTGAAACCCGCATGTGGAGCATTCATTTGTGTGGGATGCTCTACCAGGTTCATTCCTAGATAATGCACTCAAAGGGCACTAAGCATAGAGTGTGAAAACTGAGTTTCCTTGAGAGCTGCTTGGAAGCCTGATGGTGTGTGAAGTTAGTGAGCCAAATGGAGTTGTTCTACCACAAGAACCACTCGGCTGATTCTTCTTCAATATGCCCTTCACCAACATGCAGTGTTTCCTTGATTGAATTAGCTCTCACACCAATATTTGCGTCTAGAGCCTTTGCATTGAGGGCTATCTGAAAGAGGTTTTGGCGCTGAAGTTGCCTGTGAATGTGGAGTTGGTGGCATGTGAAACCCACATGTGGAGCATTCATTTGTGTGGGATGCTCACCAAGCTTCATTTCAGTCCTCGACACTCAAAGGGCACTAAGCATAGAGTGTGAAAACTGAGTTTCCTTGAGAGCTGCTTGGAAGCCTGATGGTGTGTGAAGTTAGTGAGCCAAATGGAGTTGTTCTCCCACAAGAACCACTCGATGGATTCTTTTCAATATGCCCTTCACCAATATGCAGTGTTTCCTTGATTGAATTAGCTCTCACACCAATATTTGCTTCTAGAGCCTTTGCATTGAGGGCTATCTGAAAGTGGTTTTGGCGCTGAAGTTGCCTGTGAATGTGGAGTTGGTGGCATGTGAAACCCGCATGTGGAGCATTCGTTTGTGTGGGATGCTCTACCAGGTTCATTCCTAGATAATGCACTCAAAGGGCACTAAGCATAGAGTGTGAAAACTGAGTTTCCTTGAGAGCTGCTTGGAAGCCTGATGGTGTGTGACGTTAGTGAGCCAAATGGAGTTGTTCTCCCACAAGAACCACTCGGTTGATTCTTCTTCAATATGCCCTTCACCAACATGCAGTGTTTCCTTGATGAATTAGCTCTCACACCAATATTTGCGTCTAGAGCCTTTGCATTGAGGGCTATCTGAAAGTGGTTTTGGCGCTGAAGTTGCCTGTGAATGTGGAGTTGGTGGCATGTGAAACCCGCATGTGGAGCATTCGTTTGTGTGGGATGCTCTACCAGGTTCATTCCTAGATAATGCACTCAAACGGCACTAAGCATAGAGTGTGAAAACTGAGTTACCTTGAGAGCTGCTTGGAAGCCTGATGGTGTGTGAAGTTAGTGAGCCAAATGGAGTTGTTCTCCCACAAGAACCACTCGGCTGATTCTTCTTCAATATGCCCTTCACCAACATGCAGTGTTTCCTTGATTGAATTAGCTCTCACACCAATATTTGCGTCTAGAGCCTTTGCATTGAGGGCTATCTGAAAACGGCTGTGGCGCTGAAGTTGCCTGTGAATGTGGAGTTGGTGGCATGTGAAACCCGCATGTGGAGCATTCGTTTGTGTGGGATGCTCTACCAGGTTCATTCCTAGATAATGCACTCAAAGGGCACTAAGCATAGAGTGTGAAAACTGAGTTTCCTTGAGAGCTGCTTGGAAGCCTGATGGTGTGTGAAGTTAGTGAGCCAAATGGAGTTGTTCTACCACAAGAACCACTCGGCTGATTCTTCTTCAATATGCCCTTCACCAACATGCAGTGTTTCCTTGATTGAATTAGCTCTCACACCAATATTTGCGTCTAGAGCCTTTGCATTGAGGGCTATCTGAAAGAGGTTTTGGCTCTGAAGTTGCCTGTGAATGTGGAGTTGGTGGCATGTGAAACCCGCATGTGGAGCATTCATTTGTGTGGGATGCTCACCAAGCTTCATTTCAGTCCTCGACACTCAAAGGGCACTAAGCATAGAGTGTGAAAACTGAGTTTCCTTGAGAGCTGCTTGGAAGGCTGATGGTGTGTGAAGTTAGTGAGCCAAATGGAGTTGTTCTCCCACAAGAACCACTCGGTTGATTCTTCTTCAATATGCCCTTCACCAACATGCAGTGTTTCCTTGATGAATTAGCTCTCACACCAATATTTGCGTCTAGAGCCTTTGCATTGAGGGCTATCTGAAAGTGGTTTTGGAGCTGAAGTTGCCTGTGAATGTGGAGTTGGTGGCATGTGAAACCCGCATGTGGAGCATTCGTTTGTGTGTAATGCTCTACCAGGTTCATTCCTATATAATGCACTCAAAGGGCACTAAGCATAGAGTGTGAAAACTGAGTTTCCTTGAGAGCTGCATGGAAGCCTGATGGTGTGTGAAGTTAGTGAGCCAAATGGAGTTGTTCTCCCACAAGAACCACTCGGCTGATTCTTCTTCAATATGCCCTTCACCAACATGCAGTGTTTTCTTGATTGAATTAGCTCTCACACCAATATTTGCTTCTAGAGCCTTTGCATTGAGGGCTATCTGAAAGAGGTTTTGGCTCTGAAGTTGCCTGTGAATGTGGAGTTGGTGGCATGTGAAACCCGCATGTGAAGCATTCGTTTGTGTGGGATGCTCTACCAGGTTCATTCCTAGATAATGCACTCAAAGGGCACTAAGCATAGAGTGTGAAAACTGAGTTTCCTTGAGAGCTGCTTGAAAGCCTGATGGTGTGTGAAGTTAGTGAGCCAAATGGAGTTGTTCTCCCACAAGAACCACTCGGCTGATTCTTTTCAATATGCCCTTCACCAACATGCAGTGTTTCCTTGATTGAATTAGCTCTCACACCAATATTTGCGTCTAGAGCCTTTGCATTGAGGGCTATCTGAAAGTGGTTTTGGCGCTGAAGTTGCCTGTGAATGTGGAGTTGGTGGCATGTGAAACCCGCATGTGGAGCATTCGTTTGTGTGGGATGCTCTACCAGGTTCATTCCTAGATAATGCACTCAAAGGGCACTAAGCATAGAGTGTGAAAACTGAGTTTCCTTGAGAGCTGCTTGGAAGCCTGATGGTGTGTAAAGTTAGTGAGCCAAATGGAGTTGTTCTCCCACAAGAACCACTCGGTTGATTCTTCTTCAATATGCCCTTCACCAACATGCAGTGTTTCCTTGATGAATTAGCTCTCACACCAATATTTGCGTCTAGAGCCTTTGCATTGAGGGCTATCTGAAAGTGGTTTTGGCGCTGAAGTTGTCTGTGAATGTGGAGTTGGTGGCATGTGAAACCCGCATGTGGAGCATTCGTTTGTGTGGGATGCTCTACCAGGTTCATTCCTAGATAATGCACTCAAAGGTCACTAAGCATAGAGTGTGAAAACTGAGTTTCCTTGAGAGCTGCTTGTAAGCCTGATGGTGTGTGAAGTTAGTGAGCCAAATGGAGTTGTTCTCCCACAAGAACCACTCGGCTGATTCTTCTTCAATATGCCCTTCACCAACATGCAGTGTTTCCTTGATTGAATTAGCTCTCACACGAATATTTGTGTCTAGAGCCTTTGCATTGAGGGCTATCTGCAAACGGCTGTGGCGCTGAAGTTGCCTGTGAATGTGGAGTTGGTGGCATGTGAAACCCGCATGTGGAGCATTCGTTTGTGTGGGATGCTCTACCAGGTTCATTCCTAGATAATGCACTCAAAGGGCACTAAGCATAGAGTGTGAAAACTGAGTTTCCTTGAGAGCTGCTTGAAAGCCTGATGGTGTGTGAAGTTAGTGAGCCAAATGGAGTTGTTCTCCCACAAGAATCACTCGACGGATTCTTCTTCAATATGCCCTTCACCAACATGCAGTGATTCCTTGATTGAATTAGCTCTCACACCAATATTTGCGTCTAGAGCCTTTGCATTGAGGGCTATCTGAAAGTGGTTTTGGCGCTGAAGTTGCCTGTGAATGTGGAGTTGGTGGCATGTGAAACCCGCATGTGGAGCATTCGTTTGTGTGGGATGCTCTACCAGGTTCATTCCTAGATAATGCACTCAAAGGGCACTAAGCATAGAGTGTGAAAACTGAGTTTCCTTGAGAGCTGCTTGGAAGCCTGATGGTGTGTAAAGTTAGTGAGCCAAATGGAGTTGTTCTCCCACAAGAACCACTCGGTTGATTCTTCTTCAATATGCCCTTCACCAACATGCAGTGTTTCCTTGATGAATTAGCTCTCACACCAATATTTGCATCTAGAGCCTTTGCATTGAGGGCTATCTGAAAGTGGTTTTGGCGCTGAAGTTGCCTGTGAATGTGGAGTTGGTGGCATGTGAAACCCGCATGTGGAGCATTCTTTTGTGTGGGATGCTCTACCAGGTTCATTCCTAGATAATGCACTCAAACGGCACTAAGCATAGAGTGTGAAAACTGAGTTTCCTTGAGAGCTGCTTGGAAGCCTGATGGTGTGTGAAGTTAGTGAGCCAAATGGAGTTGTTCTCCCACAAGAACCACTCGGCGGATTCTTCTTCAATATGCCCTTCACCAACATGCAGTGTTTCCTTGATTGAATTAGCTCTCACACCAATATTTGCGTCTAGAGCCTTTGCATTGAGGGCTATCTGAAAACGGCTGTGGCGCTGAAGTTGCCTGTGAATGTGGAGTTGGTGGCATGTGAAACCCGCATGTGGAGCATTCGTTTGTGTGGGATGCTCTACCAGGTTCATTCCTAGATAATGCACTCAAAGGGCACTAAGCATAGAGTGTGAAAACTGAGTTTCCTTGAGAGCTGCTTGGAAGCCTGATGGTGTGTGAAGTTAGTGAGCCAAATGGAGTTGTTCTACCACAAGAACCACTCGGCTGATTCTTCTTCAATATGCCCTTCACCAACATGCAGTGTTTCCTTGATTGAATTAGCTCTCACACCAATATTTGCGTCTAGAGCCTTTGCATTGAGGGCTATCTGAAAGAGGTTTTGGCTCTGAAGTTGCCTGTGAATGTGGAGTTGGTGGCATGTGAAACCCGCATGTGGAGCATTCATTTGTGTGGGATGCTCACCAAGCTTCATTTCAGTCCTCGACACTCAAAGGGCACTAAGCATAGAGTGTGAAAACTGAGTTTCCTTGAGAGCTGCTTGGAAGGCTGATGGTGTGTGAAGTTAGTGAGCCAAATGGAGTTGTTCTCCCACAAGAACCACTCGGTTGATTCTTCTTCAATATGCCCTTCACCAACATGCAGTGTTTCCTTGATGAATTAGCTCTCACACCAATATTTGCGTCTAGAGCCTTTGCATTGAGGGCTATCTGAAAGTGGTTTTGGAGCTGAAGTTGCCTGTGAATGTGGAGTTGGTGGCATGTGAAACCCGCATGTGGAGCATTTGTTTGTGTGGGATGCTCTACCAGGTTCATTCCTATATAATGCACTCAAAGGGCACTAAGCATAGAGTGTGAAAACTGAGTTTCCTTGAGAGCTGCATGGAAGCCTGATGGTGTGTGAAGTTAGTGAGCCAAATGGGGTTGTTCTCCCACAAGAACCACTCGGCTGATTCTTCTTCAATATGCCCTTCACCAACATGCAGTGTTTTCTTGATTGAATTAGCTCTCACACCAATATTTGCTTCTAGAGCCTTTGCATTGAGCGCTATCTGAAAGTGGTTTTGGTGCTGAAGTTGCCTGTGAATGTGGAGTTGGTGGCATGTGAAACCCGCATGTGAAGCATTCGTTTGTGTGGGATGCTCTACCAGGTTCATTCCTAGATAATGCACTCAAAGGGCACTAAGCATAGAGTGTGAAAACTGAGTTTCCTTGAGAGCTGCTTGAAAGCCTGATGGTGTGTGAAGTTAGTGAGCCAAATGGAGTTGTTCTCCCACAAGAACCACTCGGCTGATTCTTTTCAATATGCCCTTCACCAACATGCAGTGTTTCCCTGATTGAATTAGCACTCACACCAATATTTGCGTCTAGAGCCTTTGCATTGAGGGCTATCTGAAAGTGGTTTTGGCGCTGAAGTTGCCTGTGAATGTGGAGTTGGTGGCATGTGAAACCCGCATGTGGAGCATTCGTTTGTGTGGGATGCTCTACCAGGTTCATTCCTAGATAATGCACTCAAAGGGCACTAAGCATAGAGTGTGAAAACTGAGTTTCCTTGAGAGCTGCTTGGAAGCCTGATGGTGTGTAAAGTTAGTGAGCCTAATGGAGTTGTTCTCCCACAGAAACCACTCGGTTGATTCTTCTTCAATATGCCCTTCACCAACATGCAGTGTTTCCTTGATGAATTAGCTCTCACACCAATATTTGCGTCTAGAGCCTTTGCATTGAGGGCTATCTGAAAGTGGTTTTGGCGCTGAAGTTGTCTGTGAATGTGGAGTTGGTGGCATGTGAAACCCGCATGTGGAGCATTCGTTTGTGTGGGATGCTCTACCAGGTTCATTCCTAGATAATGCACTCAAAGGTCACTAAGCATAGAGTGTGAAAACTGAGTTTCCTTGAGAGCTGCTTGTAAGCCTGATGGTGTGTGAAGTTAGTGAGCCAAATGGAGTTGTTCTCCCACAAGAACCACTCGGCTGATTCTTCTTCAATATGCCCTTCACCAACATGCAGTGTTTCCTTGAATGAATTAGCTCTCACACGAATATTTGTGTCTAGAGCCTTTGCATTGAGGGCTATCTGCAAACGGCTGTGGCGCTGAAGTTGCCTGTGAATGTGGAGTTGGTGGCATGTGAAACCCGCATGTGGAGCATTCGTTTGTGTGGGATGCTCTACCAGGTTCATTCCTAGATAATGCACTCAAAGGGCACTAAGCATAGAGTGTGAAAACTGAGTTTCCTTGAGAGCTGCTTGAAAGCCTGATGGTGTGTGAAGTTAGTGAGCCAAATGGAGTTGTTTTCCCACAAGAATCACTCGACGGATTCTTCTTCAATATGCCCTTCACCAACATGCAGTTTTTCCTTGATTGAATTAGCTCTCACACCAATATTTGCGTCTAGAGCCTTTGCATTGAGGGCTATCTGAAAGTGGTTTTGGCGCTGAAGTTGCCTGTGAATGTGGAGTTGGTGGCATGTGAAACCCGCATGTGGAGCATTCATTTGTGTGGGATGCTCTACCAAGCTTCATTTCAGTCCTAGGCACTCAGAGGGCACTAAGCATAGAGTGTGAAAACTGAGTTTCCTTGAGAGCTGCTTGGAAGCCTGATGGTGTGTGAAGTTAGTGAGCCAAATGGAGTTGTTCTCCCACAAGAACCACTCGGCTGATTCTTCTTCAATATGCCCTTCACCAACATGCAGTGTTTCCTTGATTGAATTAGCTCTCACACCAATATTTGCGTCTAGAGCCTTTGCATTGAGGGCTATCTGAAAACGGCTGTGGCGCTGAAATTGCCTGTGAATGTGGAGTTGGTGGCATGTGAAACCCGCATGTGGAGCATTCGTTTGTGTGGGATGCTCTACCAGGTTCATTCCTAGATAATGCACTCAAACGGCACTAAGCATAGAGTGTGAAAACTGAGTTTCCTTGAGAGCTGCTTGGAAGCCTGATGGTGTGTGAAGTTAGTGAGCCAAATGGAGTTGTTCTCCCACAAGAACCACTCGGCTGATTCTTCTTCAATATGCCCTTCACCAACATGCAGTGTTTCCTTGATTGAATTAGCTCTCACACCAATATTTGCGTCTAGAGCCTTTGCATTGAGGGCTATCTGAAAACGGCTGTGGCGCTGAAGTTGCCTGTGAATGTGGAGTTGGTGGCATGTGAAACCCGCATGTGGAGCATTCGTTTGTGTGGGATGCTCTACCAGGTTCATTCCTAGATAATGCACTCAAAGGGCACTAAGCATAGAGTGTGAAAACTGAGTTTCCTTGAGAGCTGCTTGGAAGCCTGATGGTGTGTGACGAAAGTGAGCCAAATGGAGTTGTTCTCCCACAAGAACCACTCGGTTGATTCTTCTTCAATATGCCTTTCACCAACATGCAGTGTTTCCTTGATTGAATTAGCTCTCACACCAATATTTGCACCTAGTGCCTTTGCATTGAGGGCTATGTGAAAACGGCTGTGGCGCTGAAGTTGCCTGTGAATGTGGAGTTGGTGGCATGTGAAACCCGCATGTGGAGCATTCGTTTGTGTGGGATGCTCTATCAGGTTCATTCCTAGATAATGCACTCAAAGGGCACTAAGCATAGAGTGTGAAAACTGAGTTACCTTGAGAGCTGCTTGGAAGCCTGATGGTGTGTGAAGTTAGTGAGACAAATGGAGTTGTTCTCCCACAGGAACCACTCGGTTGATTCTTCCTCAATATGCCCTTCACCAACATGCAGTGTTTCCTTGATGAATTAGCTCTCACACCAATATTTGCGTCTAGAGCCTTTGCATTGAGGGCTACCTGAAAACGGCTGTGGCGCTGAAGTTGTCTGTGAATGTGGAGTTGGTGGCATCTGAAACCCGCATGTGGAGCATTCGTTTGTGTGGGATGCTCTACCAGGTTCATTCCTAGATAATGCACTCAATGGGCACTAAGCATAGAGTGTGAAAACTGAGTTACCTTGAGAGCTGCTTGGAAGCCTGATGGTGTGTGACGTTAGTGAGCCAAATGGAGTTGTTCTCCCACAAGAACCACTCGGCTGATTCTTCTTCAATATGCCCTTCACCAACATGCAGTGTTTCCTTGATTGAATTAGCTCTCACACCAATATTTGCTTCTAGAGCCTTTGCATTGAGGGCTATCTGAAAACGGCTGTGGCGCTGAAGTTGCCTGTGAATGTGGAGTTGGTGGCATGTGAGACCCGCATGTGGAGCATTCGTTTGTGTGGGATGCTCTACCAGGTCCATTCCTAGATAATGCACTCAAAGGGCACTAAGCATAGAGTGTGAAAACTGAGTTTCCTTGAGAGCTGCTTGAAAGCCTGATGGTGTGTGAAGTTAGTGAGCCAAATGGAGTTGTTCTCCCACAAGGAATCACTCGACGGATTCTTTTCAATATGCCCTTCACCAACATGCAGTGTTTCCTTGATTGAATTAGCTCTCACACCAATATTTGCACCTAGTGCCTTTGCATTGAGGGCTATCTGAAAACGGCTGTGGCGCTGAAGTTGCCTGTGAATGTGGAGTTGGTGGCATGTGAAACCCGCATGTGGAGCATTCGTTTGTGTGGGATGCTCTACCAGGTTCCTTCCTAGATAAATGCACTCAATGGTCACTAAGCATAGAGTGTGAAAACTGAGTTTCCTTGAGAGCTGCTTGTAAGCCTGATGGTGTGTGAAGTTAGTGAGCCAAATGGTGTTGTTCTCCCACAAGAACCACTCGGCTGATTCTTCTTCAATATGCCCTTCACCAACATGCAGTGTTTCCTTGATTGAATTAGCTCTCACACCAATATTTGCGTCTAGAGCCTTTGCATTGAGGGCTATCTGAAAACGGCTGTGGCGCTGAAGTTGCCTGTGAATGTGGAGTTGGTGGCATGTGAAACCCGCATGTGAAGCATTCTTTTGTGTGGGATGCTCACCAAGCTTCATTTCAGTCCTAGGCACTCAAAGGGCACTAAGCATAGAGTGTGAAAACTGAGTTTCCTTGAGAGCTGCTTGGAAGCCTGATGGTGTGTGAAGTTAGTGAGCCAAATGGAGTTGTTCTCCCACATGAATCACTCGATGGATTCTTTTCAATATGCCCTTCACCAACATGCAGTGTTTCCTTGATTGAATTAGCTCTCACACCAATATTTGCGTCCAGAGCCTTTGCATTGAGGGCTATCTGAAAGTGGTTTTGGCGCTGAAGTTGCCTGTGAATGTGGAGTTGGTGGCATGTGAAACCCGCATGTGGAGCATTCGTTTGTGTGGGATGCTCTACCAGGTTCATTCCTAGATAATACACTCAAAGGGCACTAAGCATAGAGTGTGAAAACTGAGTTTCCTTGAGAGCTGCCTTGGAAGCCTGATGGTGTGTGAAGTTAGTGAGCCAAATGGAGTTGTTCTCCCACAAGAACCACTCGGCTGATTCTTCTTCAATATGCCCTTCACCAACATGCAGTGTTTCCTTGATTGAATTAGCTCTCACACCAATATTTGTGTCTAGAGCCTTTGCATTGAGGGCTATCTGAAAACGGCTTTGGCACTGAAGTTGCCTGTGAATGTGGAGTTGGTGGCATGTGAAACCCGCATGTGGAGCATTCGTTTGTGTGGGATGCTCTACCAGGTTCATTCCTAGATAATGCACTCAAAGGGCACTAAGCATAGAGTGTGAAAACTGAGTTTCCTTGAGAGCTGCTTGGAAGCCTGATGGTGTGTGAAGTTAGTGAGCCAAATGGAGTTGTTCTCCCACAAGAACCACTCGGTTGATTCTTCTTCAATATGCCCTTCACCAACATGCAGTGTTTCCTTGATTGAATTAGCTCTCACACCAATATTTGCGTCTAGAGCCTTTGCAGTGAGGGCTATCTGAAAGTGGTTTTGGCGCTGAAGTTGCCTGTGAATGTGGAGTTGGTGGCATGTGAAACCCGCATGTGGAGCATTCGTTTGTGTGGGATGCTCACCAAGCTTCATTTCAGTCCTAGGCACTCAGGGGGACTAAGCATAGAGTGTGAAAACTGAGTTTCCTTGAGAGCTGCTTGGAAGCCTGATGGTGTGTGAAGTTAGTGAGCCAAATGGAGTTGTTCTCCCACAAGAACAACTCAGTTGATTCTTCTTCAATATGCCCTTCACCAACATGCAGTGTTTCCTTGATTGAATTAGCTCTCACACCAATATTTGCTTCTAGAGCCTTTGCATTGAGGGCTATCTGAAAACGGCTGTGGCGCTGAAGTTGCCTGTGAATGTGGAGTTGGTGGCATGTGAGACCCGCATGTGGAGCATTCGTTTGTGTGGATGCTCTACCAGGTCCATTCCTAGATAATGCACTCAAAGGGCACTAAGCATAGAGTGTGAAAACTGAGTTTCCTTGAGAGCTGCTTGAAAGCCTGATGGTGTGTGAAGTTAGTGAGCCAAATGGAGTTGTTCTCCCACAAGGAATCACTCGACGGATTCTTTTCAATATGCCCTTCACCAACATGCAGTGTTTCCTTGATTGAATTAGCTCTCACACCAATATTTGCACCTAGTGCCTTTGCATTGAGGGCTATCTGAAAACGGCTGTGGCGCTGAAGTTGCCTGTGAATGTGGAGTTGGTGGCATGTGAAACCCGCATGTGGAGCATTCGTTTGTGTGGGATGCTCTACCAGGTTCCTTCCTAGATAATGCACTCAATGGTCACTAAGCATAGAGTGTGAAAACTGAGTTTCCTTGAGAGCTGCTTGTAAGCCTGATGGTGTGTGAAGTTAGTGAGCCAAATGGTGTTGTTCTCCCACAAGAACCACTCGGCTGATTCTTCTTCAATATGCCCTTCACCAACATGCAGTGTTTCCTTGATTGAATTAGCTCTCACACCAATATTTGCGTCTAGAGCCTTTGCATTGAGGGCTATCTGAAAACGGCTGTGGCGCTGAAGTTGCCTGTGAATGTGGAGTTGGTGGCATGTGAAACCCGCATGTGAAGCATTCTTTTGTGTGGGATGCTCACCAAGCTTCATTTCAGTCCTAGGCACTCAAAGGGCACTAAGCATAGAGTGTGAAAACTGAGTTTCCTTGAGAGCTGCTTGGAAGCCTGATGGTGTGTGAAGTTAGTGAGCCAAATGGAGTTGTTCTCCCACATGAATCACTCGATGGATTCTTTTCAATATGCCCTTCACCAACATGCAGTGTTTCCTTGATTGAATTAGCTCTCACACCAATATTTGCGTCCAGAGCCTTTGCATTGAGGGCTATCTGAAAGTGGTTTTGGCGCTGAAGTTGCCTGTGAATGTGGAGTTGGTGGCATGTGAAACCCGCATGTGGAGCATTCGTTTGTGTGGGATGCTCTACCAGGTTCATTCCTAGATAATACACTCAAAGGGCACTAAGCATAGAGTGTGAAAACTGAGTTTCCTTGAGAGCTGCTTGGAAGCCTGATGGTGTGTGAAGTTAGTGAGCCAAATGGAGTTGTTCTCCCACAAGAACCACTCGGCTGATTCTTCTTCAATATGCCCTTCACCAACATGCAGTGTTTCCTTGATTGAATTAGCTCTCACACCAATATTTGTGTCTAGAGCCTTTGCATTGAGGGCTATCTGAAAACGGCTTTGGCACTGAAGTTGCCTGTGAATGTGGAGTTGGTGGCATGTGAAACCGCATGTGGAGCATTCGTTTGTGTGGGATGCTCTACCAGGTTCATTCCTAGATAATGCACTCAAAGGGCACTAAGCATAGAGTGTGAAAACTGAGTTTCCTTGAGAGCTGCTTGGAAGCCTGATGGTGTGTGAAGTTAGTGAGCCAAATGGAGTTGTTCTCCCACAAGAACCACTCGGTTGATTCTTCTTCAATATGCCCTTCACCAACATGCAGTGTTTCCTTGATTGAATTAGCTCTCACACCAATATTTGCGTCTAGAGCCTTTGCAGTGAGGGCTATCTGAAAGTGGTTTTGGCGCTGAAGTTGCCTGTGAATGTGGAGTTGGTGGCATGTGAAACCCGCATGTGGAGCATTCGTTTGTGTGGGATGCTCACCAAGCTTCATTTCAGTCCTAGGCACTCAGGGGGACTAAGCATAGAGTGTGAAAACTGAGTTTCCTTGAGAGCTGCTTGGAAGCCTGATGGTGTGTGAAGTTAGTGAGCCAAATGGAGTTGTTCTCCCACAAGAACAACTCAGTTGATTCTTCTTCAATATGCCCTTCACCAACATGCAGTTTTTCCTTGATTGAATTAGCTCTCACACCAATATTTGCACCTAGTGCCTTTGCATTGAGGGCTATGTGAAAACGGATGTGGCGCTGAAGTTGCCTGTGACTGTGGAGTTGGTGGCATGTGAAACCCGCATGTGGAGCATTCGTTTGTGTGGGATGCTCTATCAGGTTCATTCCTAGATAATGCACTCAAAGGGCACTAAGCATAGAGTGTGAAAACTGAGTTACCTTGAGAGCTGCTTGGAAGCCTGATGGTGTGTGAAGTTAGTGAGACAAATGGAGTTGTTCTCCCACAGGAACCACTCGGTTGATTCTTCCTCAATATGCCCTTCACCAACATGCAGTGTTTCCTTGATGAATTAGCTCTCACACCAATATTTGCGTCTAGAGCCTTTGCATTGAGGGCTACCTGAAAACGGCTGTGGCGCTGAAGTTGTCTGTGAATGTGGAGTTGGTGGCATCTGAAATCCGCATGTGGAGCATTCGTTTGTGTGGGATGCTCTACCAGGTTCATTCCTAGATAATGCACTCAATGGGCACTAAGCATAGAGTGTGTGAAAACTGAGTTACCTTGAGAGCTGCTTGGAAGCCTGATGGTGTGTGAAGTTAGTGAGCCAAATGGAGTTGTTCTCCCACAAGAACCACTCGGCTGATTCTTCTTCAATATGCCCTTCACCAACATGCAGTGTTTCCTTGATTGAATTAGCTCTCACACCAATATTTGCTTCTAGAGCCTTTGCATTGAGGGCTATCTGAAAACGGCTGTGGCGCTGAAGTTGCCTGTGAATGTGGAGTTGGTGGCATGTGAAACCCGCATGTGGAGCATTCGTTTGTGTGGGATGCTCTACCAGGTCCATTCCTAGATAATGCACTCAAAGGGCACTAAGCATAGAGTGTGAAAACTGAGTTTCCTTGAGAGCTGCTTGGAAGCCTGATGGTGTGTGAAGTTAGTGAGCCAAATGGAGTTGTTCTCCCACAAGACCCACTCGGCTGATTCTTCTTCAATATGCCCTTCACCAACATGCAGTGTTTCCTTGATGAATTAGCTCTCACACCAATATTTGCGTCTAGAGCCTTTGCATTGAGGGCTATCTGAAAACGGCTGTGGCGCTGAAGTTGCCTGTGAATGTGGAGTTGGTGGCATGTGAAACCCGCATGTGGAGCATTCGTTTGTGTGGGATGCTCTACCAGGTTCATTCCTAGATAATGCACTCAATGGGCACTAAGCATAGAGTGTGAAAACTGAGTTTCCTTGAGAGCTGCTTGGAAGCCTGATGGTGTGTGAAGTTAGTGAGCCAAATGGAGTTGTTCTCCCACAAGAACCACTCGGCTGATTCTTCTTCAATATGCCCTTCACCAACATGCAGTGTTTCCTTGATTGAATTAGCTCTCACACCAATATTTGCGTCTAGAGCCTTTGCATTGAGGGCTATCTGAAAACGGCTGTGGCGCTGAAGATGTCTGTGAATGTGGAGTTAGTGGCATGTGAAACCCGCATGTGGAGCATTCGTTTGTGTGGGATGCTCTACCAGGTTCATTCCTAGATAATGCACCAAAGGGCACTAAGCATAGAGTGTGAAAACTGAGTTTGCTTGAGAGCTGCTTGGAAGCCTGATGGTGTGTGAAGTTAGTGAGCCAAATGGAGTTGTTCTCCCACAAGAACCACTCGGCTGATTCTTCTTCAATATGCCCTTCACCAACATGCAGTGTTTCCTTGATTGAATTAGCTCTCACACCAATATTTGCTTCTAGAGCCTTTGCATTGAGGGCTATCTGAAAGTGTTTTTGGCGCTCAAGATGTCTGTGAATGTGGAGTTGGTGGCATGTGAAACCCGCATGTGGAGCATTCGTTTGTGTGTAATGCTCTACCAGGTTCATTCCTAGATAATGCACTCAAAGGGCACTAAGCATAGAGTGTGAAAACTGAGTTTCCTTGAGAGCTGCTTGGAAGCCTGATGGTGTGTGAAGTTAGTGAGCCAAATGGAGTTGTTCTCCCACATGAATCACTCGATGGATTCTTTTCAATATGCCCTTCACCAACATGCAGTGTTTCCTTGATTGAATTAGCTCTCACACCAATATTTGCGTCTAGAGCCTTTGCATTGAGGGCTATCTGAAAGTGGTTTTGGCGCTGAAGTTGCCTGTGAATGTGGAGTTGGTGGCATGTGAAACCCGCATGTGGAGCATTCGTTTGTGTGGGATGCTCTACCAGGTTCATTCCTAGATAATGCACTCAAAGGGCACTAAGCATAGAGTGTGAAAACTGAGTTTCCTTGAGAGCTGATTGGAAGCCTGATGGTGTGTGAAGTTAGTGAGCCAAATGGAGTTGTTCTCCCACAAGAACCACTCGGCTGATTCTTCTTCAATATGCCCTTCACCAACATGCAGTGTTTCCTTGATTGAATTAGCTCTCACACCAATATTTGTGTCTAGAGCCTTTGCATTGAGGGCTATCTGAAAACGGCTTTGGCACTGAAGTTGCCTGTGAATGTGGAGTTGGTGGCATGTGAAACCCGCATGTGGAGCATTCGTTTGTGTGGGATGCTCTACCAGGTTCATTCCTAGATAATGCACTCAAAGGGCACTAAGCATAGAGTGTGAAAACTGAGTTTCCTTGAGAGCTGCTTGGAAGCCTGATGGTGTGTGAAGTTAGTGAGCCAAATGGAGTTGTTCTCCCACAAGAACCACTCGGCTGATTCTTCTTCAATATGCCCTTCACCAACATGCAGTGATTCCTTGATTGAATTAGCTCTCACACCAATATTTGCGTCTAGAGCCTTTGCATTGAGGGCTATCTGAAAGTGGTTTTGGCGCTGAAGTTGCCTGTGAATGTGGAGTTGGTGGCATGTGAAACCCGCATGTGGAGCATTCGTTTGTGTGGGATGCTCTACCAGCTTCATTTCAGTCCTAGGCACTCAAAGGGCACTAAGCATAGAGTGTGAAAACTGAGTTTCCTTGAGAGCTGCTTGGAAGCCTGATGGTGTGTGAAGTTAGTGAGCCAAATGGAGTTGTTCTCCCACAAGAACCACTCAGTTGATTCTTCTTCAATATGCCCTTCACCAACATGCAGTTTTTTCCTTGATTGAATTAGCTCTCACACCAATATTTGCACCTAGTGCCTTTGCATTGAGGGCTATGTGAAAACGGATGTGGCGCTGAAGTTGCCTGTGAATGTGGAGTTGGTGGCATGTGAAACCCGCATGTGGAGCATTCGTTTGTGTGGGATGCTCTATCAGGTTCATTCCTAGATAATGCACTCAAAGGGCACTAAGCATAGAGTGTGAAAACTGAGTTACCTTGAGAGCTGCTTGGAAGCCTGATGGTGTGTGAAGTTAGTGAGACAAATGGAGTTGTTCTCCCACAGGAACCACTCGGTTGATTCTTCCTCAATATGCCCTTCACCAACATGCAGTGTTTCCTTGATGAATTAGCTCTCACACCAATATTTGCGTCTAGAGCCTTTGCATTGAGGGCTACCTGAAAACGGCTGTGGCGCTGAAGTTGTCTGTGAATGTGGAGTTGGTGGCATCTGAAACCCGCATGTGGAGCATTCGTTTGTGTGGGATGCTCTACCAGGTTCATTCCTAGATAATGCACTCAATGGGCACTAAGCATAGAGTGTGAAAACTGAGTTACCTTGAGAGCTGCTTGGAAGCCTGATGGTGTGTGACGTTAGTGAGCCAAATGGAGTTGTTCTCCCACAAGAACCACTCGGCTGATTCTTCTTCAATATGCCCTTCACCAACATGCAGTGTTTCCTTGATTGAATTAGCTCTCACACCAATATTTGCTTCTAGAGCCTTTGCATTGAGGGCTATCTGAAAACGGCTGTGGCGCTGAAGTTGCCTGTGAATGTGGAGTTGGTGGCATGTGAAACCCGCATGTGGAGCATTCGTTTGTGTGGGATGCTCTACCAGGTCCATTCCTAGATAATGCACTCAAAGGGCACTAAGCATAGAGTGTGAAAACTGAGTTTCCTTGAGAGCTGCTTGGAAGCCTGATGGTGTGTGAAGTTAGTGAGCCAAATGGAGTTGTTCTCCCACAAGACCCACTCGGCTGATTCTTCTTCAATATGCCCTTCACCAACATGCAGTGTTTCCTTGATTGAATTAGCTCTCACACCAATATTTGCGTCTAGAGCCTTTGCATTGAGGGCTATCTGAAAACGGCTGTGGCGCTGAAGTTGCCTGTGAATGTGGAGTTGGTGGCATCTGAAACCCGCATGTGGAGCATTCGTTTGTGTGGGATGCTCTACCAGGTTCATTCCTAGATAATGCACTCAAAGGGCACTAAGCATAGAGTGTGAAAACTGAGTTTCCTTGAGAGCTGCTTGGAAGCCTGATGGTGTGTGAAGTTAGTGAGCCAAATAGAGTTGTTCTCCCACAGGAACCACTCGGCTGATTCTTCCTCAATATGCACTTCACCAACATGCAGTGTTTCCTTGATGAATTAGCTCTCACACCAATATTTGCGTCTAGAGCCTTTGCATTGAGGGCTATCTGAAAACGGCTGTGGCGCTGAAGTTGCCTGTGAATGTGGAGTTGGTGGCATGTGATACTCTCATGTGGAGCATTCGTTTGTGTGGGATGCTCTACCAGGTTCATTCCTAGATAATGCACTCAAAGGGCACTAAGCATAGAGTGTGAAAACTGAGTTTCCTTGAGAGCTGCTTGGAAGCCTGATGGTGTGTGAAGTTAGTGAGCCAAATGGAGTTGTTCTCCCACAAGAACCACTCGGCTGATTCTTCTTCAATATGCCCTTCACCAACATGCAGTGTTTCCTTGATTGAATTAGCTCTCACACCAATATTTGCGTCTAGAGCCTTTGCATTGAGGGCTATCTGAAAGTGTTTTTGGCGCTGAAGATGTCTGTGAATGTGGAGTTGGTGGCATGTGAAACCCGCATGTGAAGCATTCGTTTGTGTGTAATGCTCTACCAGGTTCATTCCTAGATAATGCACTCAAAGGGCACTAAGCATAGAGTGTGAAAACTGAGTTTCCTTGAGAGCTGCTTGGAAGCCTGATGGTGTGTGAAGTTAGTGAGCCAAATGGAGTTGTTCTCCCACAAGAACCACTCGGCTGATTCTTCTTCAATATGCCCTTCACCAACATGCAGTGTTTCCTTGATTGAATTAGCTCTCACACCAATATTTGCGTCTAGAACCTTTGCATTGAGGGCTATCTGAAAACGGCTGTGGCGCTGAAGTTGCCTGTGAATGTGGAGTTGGTGGCATGTGAAACCCGCATGTGGAGCATTCGTTTGTGTGGGATGCTCTACCAGGTTCATTCCTCGATAATGCACTCAATGGGCACTAAGCATAGAGTGTGAAAACTGAGTTTCCTTGAGAGCTGCTTGGAAGCCTGATGGTGTGTGAAGTTAGTGAGCCAAATGGAGTTGTTCTCCCACAAGAACCACTCGGCTGATTCTTCTTCAATATGCCCTTCACCAACATGCAGTGATTCCTTGATTGAATTAGCTCTCACACCAATATTTGCGTCTAGAGCCTTTGCCTTGAGGGCTATCTGAAAGTGGTTTTGGCGCTGAAGTTGCCTGTGAATGTGGAGTTGGTGGCATGTGAAACCCGCATGTGGAGCATTCGTTTGTGTGGGATGCTCAACAAGCTTCATTTCAGTCCTAGGCACTCAAAGGGCACTAAGCATAGAGTGTGAAAACTGAGTTTCCTTGAGAGCTGCTTGGAAGCCTGATGGTGTGTGAAGTTAGTGAGCCAAATGGAGTTGTTCTCCCACAAGAACCACTCAGTTGATTCTTCTTCAATATGCCCTTCACCAACATGCAGTTTTTCCTTGATTGAATTAGCTCTCACACCAATATTTGCACCTAGTGCCTTTGCATTGAGGGCTATGTGAAAACGGATGTGGCGCTGAAGTTGCCTGTGAATGTGGAGTTGGTGGCATGTGAAACCCGCATGTGGAGCATTCGTTTGTGTGGGATGCTCTATCAGGTTCATTCCTAGATAATGCACTCAAAGGGCACTAAGCATAGAGTGTGAAAACTGAGTTACCTTGAGAGCTGCTTGGAAGCCTGATGGTGTGTGAAGTTAGTGAGACAAATGGAGTTGTTCTCCCACAGGAACCACTCGGTTGATTCTTCCTCAATATGCCCTTCACCAACATGCAGTGTTTCCTTGATGAATTAGCTCTCACACCAATATTTGCGTCTAGAGCCTTTGCATTGAGGGCTACCTGAAAACGGCTGTGGCGCTGAAGTTGTCTGTGAATGTGGAGTTGGTGGCATCTGAAACCCGCATGTGGAGCATTCGTTTGTGTGGGATGCTCTACCAGGTTCATTCCTAGATAATGCACTCAATGGGCACTAAGCATAGAGTGTGAAAACTGAGTTACCTTGAGAGCTGCTTGGAAGCCTGATGGTGTGTGACGTTAGTGAGCCAAATGGAGTTGTTCTCCCACAAGAACCACTCGGCTGATTCTTCTTCAATATGCCCTTCACCAACATGCAGTGTTTCCTTGATTGAATTAGCTCTCACACCAATATTTGCTTCTAGAGCCTTTGCATTGAGGGCTATCTGAAAGTGGTTTTGGCACTGAAGTTGCCTGTGAATGTGGAGTTGGTGGCATGTGAAACCCGCATGTGGAGCATTCGTTTGTGTGGGATGCTCTACCAGGTCCATTCCTAGATAATGCACTCAAAGGGCACTAAGCATAGAGTGTGAAAACTGAGTTTCCTTGAGAGCTGCTTGGAAGCCTGATGGTGTGTGAAGTTAGTGAGCCAAATGGAGTTGTTCTCCCACAAGACCCACTCGGCTGATTCTTCTTCAATATGCCCTTCACCAACATGCAGTGTTTCCTTGATTGAATTAGCTCTCACACCAATATTTGCGTCTAGAGCCTTTGCATTGAGGGCTATCTGAAAACGGCTGTGGCGCTGAAGTTGCCTGTGAATGTGGAGTTGGTGGCATCTGAAACCCGCATGTGGAGCATTCGTTTGTGTGGGATGCTCTACCAGGTTCATTCCTAGATAATGCACTCAAAGGGCACTAAGCATAGAGTGTGAAAACTGAGTTTCCTTGAGAGCTGCTTGGAAGCCTGATGGTGTGTGAAGTTAGTGAGCCAAATGGAGTTGTTCTCCCACAGGAACCACTCGGCTGATTCTTCCTCAATATGCACTTCACCAACATGCAGTGTTTCCTTGATGAATTAGCTCTCACACCAATATTTGCGTCTAGAGCCTTTGCATTGAGGGCTATCTGAAAACGGCTGTGGCGCTGAAGTTGCCTGTGAATGTGGAGTTGGTGGCATGTGATACTCTCATGTGGAGCATTCGTTTGTGTGGGATGCTCTACCAGGTTCATTCCTAGATAATGCACTCAATGGGCACTAATCATAGAGTGTGAAAACTGAGTTTCCTTGAGAGCTGCTTGGAAGCCTGATGGTGTGTGAAGTTAGTGAGCCAAATGGAGTTGTTCTCCCACAAGAACCACTCGGCTGATTCTTCTTCAATATGCCCTTCACCAACATGCAGTGTTTCCTTGATTGAATTAGCTCTCACACCAATATTTGCGTCTAGAGCCTTTGCATTGAGGGCTATCTGAAAGTGTTTTTGGCGCTGAAGATGTCTGTGAATGTGGAGTTGGTGGCATGTGAAACCCGCATGTGAAGCATTCGTTTGTGTGTAATGCTCTACCAGGTTCATTCCTAGATAATGCACTCAAAGGGCACTAAGCATAGAGTGTGAAAACTGAGTTTCCTTGAGAGCTGCTTGGAAGCCTGATGGTGTGTGAAGTTAGTGAGCCAAATGGAGTTGTTCTCCCACAAGAACCACTCGGCTGATTCTTCTTCAATATGCCCTTCACCAACATGCAGTGTTTCCTTGATTGAATTAGCTCTCACACCAATATTTGCGTCTAGAACCTTTGCATTGAGGGCTATCTGAAAACGGCTGTGGCGCTGAAGTTGCCTGTGAATGTGGAGTTGGTGGCATGTGAAACCCGCATGTGGAGCATTCGTTTGTGTGGGATGCTCTACCAGGTTCATTCCTCGATAATGCACTCAAAAGGCAGTAAGCATATAGTGTGAAAACTGAGTTTCCTTGAGAGCTGCTTGGAAGCCTGATGGTGTGTGAAGTTAGTGAGCCAAATGGAGTTGTTCTCCCACAAGAACCACTCGGCTGATTCTTCTTCAATATGCCCTTCACCAACATGCAGTGTTTCCTTGATTGAATTAGCTCTCACACCAATATTTGCGTCTAGAGCCTTTGCATTGAGGGCTATCTGAAAACGGCTGTGGCGCTGAAGATGTCTGTGAATGTGGAGTTAGTGGCATGTGAAACCCGCATGTGAAGCTTTCGTTTGTGTGGGATGCTCTACCAGGTTCATTCCTAGATAATGCACTCAAAGGGCACTAAGCATAGAGTGTGAAAACTGAGTTTCCTTGAGAGCTGCTTGGAAGCCTGATGGTGTGTGAAGTTAGTGAGCCAAATGGAGTTGTTCTCCCACAAGAACCACTCGGCTGATTCTTCTTCAATATGCCCTTCACCAACATGCAGTGTTTCCTTGATTGAATTAGCTCTCACACCAATATTTGCGTCTAGAGCCTTTGCATTGAGGGCTATCTGAAAGTGTTTTTGGCGCTCAAGATGTCTGTGAATGTGGAGTTGGTGGCATGTGAAACCCGCATGTGGAGCATTCGTTTGTGTGTAATGCTCTACCAGGTTCATTCCTAGATTATGCACTCAAAGGGCACTAAGCATAGAGTGTGAAAACTGAGTTTCCTTGAGAGCTGCTTGGAAGCCTGATGGTGTGTGAAGTTAGTGAGCCAAATGGAGTTGTTCTCCCACAAGAACCACTCGGCTGATTCTTCTTCAATATGCCCTTCACCAACATGCAGTGTTTCCTTGATTGAATTAGCTCTCACACCAATATTTGCGTCTAGAGCCTTTGCATTGAGGGCTATCTGAAAACGGCTGTGGCGCTGAAGTTGCCTGTGAATGTGGAGTTGGTGGCATGTGAAACCCGCATGTGGAGCATTCGTTTGTGTGGGATGCTCTACCAGGTTCATTCCTAGATAATGCACTCAAAGGGCACTAAGCATAGAGTGTGAAAACTGAGTTTCCTTGAGAGCTGCTTGAAAGCCTGATGGTGTGTGAAGTTAGTGAGCCAAATGGAGTTGTTCTCCCACAAGAATCACTCGACGGATTCTTCTTCAATATGCCCTTCACCAACATGCAGTGTTTCCTTGATTGAATTAGCTCTCACACCAATATTTGCGTCTAGAGCCTTTGCATTGAGGGCTATCTGAAAGTGGTTTTGGCGCTGAAGTTGCCTGTGAATGTGGAGTTGGTGGCATGTGAAACCCGCATGTGGAGCATTCATTTGTGTGGGATGCTCTACCAAGCTTCATTTCAGTCCTAGGCACTCATAGGGCACTAAGCATAGAGTGTGAAAACTGAGTTTCCTTGAGAGCTGCTTGGAAGCCTGATGGTGTGTGAAGTTAGTGAGCCAAATGGAGTTGTTCTCCCACAAGAACCACTCGGCTGATTCTTCTTCAATATGCCCTTCACCAACATGCAGTGTTTCCTTGATTGAATTAGCTCTCACACCAATATTTGCGTCTAGAGCCTTTGCATTGAGGGCTATCTGAAAGTGTTTTTGGCGCTGAAGATGTCTGTGAATGTGGAGTTGGTGGCATGTGAAACACGCATGTGAAGCATTCGTTTGTGTGTAATGCTCTACCAGGTTCATTCCTAGATAATGCACTCAAAGGGCACTAAGCATAGAGTGTGAAAACTGAGTTTCCTTGAGAGCTGCTTGGAAGCCTGATGGTGTGTGAAGTTAGTGAGCCAAATGGAGTTGTTCTCCCACAAGAACCACTCGGCTGATTCTTCTTCAATATGCCCTTCACCAACATGCAGTGTTTCCTTGATTGAATTAGCTCTCACACCAATATTTGCGTCTAGAGCCTTTGCATTGAGGGCTATCTGAAAACGGCTGTGGCGCTGAAGTTGCCTGTGAATGTGGAGTTGGTGGCATGTGAAACCCGCATGTGGAGCATTCGTTTGTGTGGGATGCTCTACCAGGTTCATTCCTCGATAATGCACTCAATGGGCACTAAGCATAGAGTGTGAAAACTGAGTTTCCTTGAGAGCTGCTTGGAAGCCTGATGGTGTGTGAAGTTAGTGAGCCAAATGGAGTTGTTCTCCCACAAGAACCACTCGGCTGATTCTTCTTCAATATGCCCTTCACCAACATGCAGTGTTTCCTTGATTGAATTAGCTCTCACACCAATATTTGCGTCTAGAGCCTTTGCATTGAGGGCTATCTGAAAACGGCTGTGGCGCTGAAGTTGCCTGTGAATGTGGAGTTGGTGGCATGTGAAACCCGCATGTGAAGCATTCGTTTGTGTGTAATGCTCTACCAGGTTCATTCCTAGATAATGCACTCAAAGGGCACTAAGCATAGAGTGTGAAAACTGAGTTTCCTTGAGAGCTGCTTGGAAGCCTGATGGTGTGTGAAGTTAGTGAGCCAAATGGAGTTGTTCTCCCACAAGAACCACTCGGCTGATTCTTCTTCAATATGCCCTTCACCAACATGCAGTGTTTCCTTGATTGAATTAGCTCTCACACCAATATTTGCGTCTAGAGCCTTTGCATTGAGGGCTATCTGAAAGTGTTTTTGGCGCTCAAGATGTCTGTGAATGTGGAGTTGGTGGCATGTGAAACCCGCATGTGGAGCATTCGTTTGTGTGTAATGCTCTACCAGGTTCATTCCTAGATTATGCACTCAAAGGGCACTAAGCATAGAGTGTGAAAACTGAGTTTCCTTGAGAGCTGCTTGGAAGCCTGATGGTGTGTGAAGTTAGTGAGCCAAATGGAGTTGTTCTCCCACAAGAACCACTCGGCTGATTCTTCTTCAATATGCCCTTCACCAACATGCAGTGTTTCCTTGATTGAATTAGCTCTCACACCAATATTTGCGTCTAGAGCCTTTGCATTGAGGGCTATCTGAAAACGGCTGTGGCGCTGAAGTTGCCTGTGAATGTGGAGTTGGTGGCATGTGAAACCCGCATGTGGAGCATTCGTTTGTGTGGGATGCTCTACCAGGTTCATTCCTAGATAATGCACTCAAAGGGCACTAAGCATAGAGTGTGAAAACTGAGTTTCCTTGAGAGCTGCTTGAAAGCCTGATGGTGTGTGAAGTTAGTGAGCCAAATGGAGTTGTTCTCCCACAAGAATCACTCGACGGATTCTTCTTCAATATGCCCTTCACCAACATGCAGTGTTTCCTTGATTGAATTAGCTCTCACACCAATATTTGCGTCTAGAGCCTTTGCATTGAGGGCTATCTGAAAGTGGTTTTGGCGCTGAAGTTGCCTGTGAATGTGGAGTTGGTGGCATGTGAAACCCGCATGTGGAGCATTCATTTGTGTGGGATGCTCTACCAAGCTTCATTTCAGTCCTAGGCACTCAGAGGGCACTAAGCATAGAGTGTGAAAACTGAGTTTCCTTGAGAGCTGCTTGGAAGCCTGATGGTGTGTGAAGTTAGTGAGCCAAATGGAGTTGTTCTCCCACAAGAACCACTCGGCTGATTCTTCTTCAATATGCCCTTCACCAACATGCAGTGTTTCCTTGATTGAATTAGCTCTCACACCAATATTTGCGTCTAGAGCCTTTGCATTGAGGGCTATCTGAAAGTGTTTTTGGCGCTCAAGATGTCTGTGAATGTGGAGTTGGTGGCATGTGAAACCCGCATGTGGAGCATTCGTTTGTGTGTAATGCTCTACCAGGTTCATTCCTAGATTATGCACTCAAAGGGCACTAAGCATAGAGTGTGAAAACTGAGTTTCCTTGAGAGCTGATTGGAAGCCTGATGGTGTGTGAAGTTAGTGAGCCAAATGGAGTTGTTCTCCCACAAGAACCACTCGGCTGATTCTTCTTCAATATGCCCTTCACCAACATGCAGTGTTTCCTTGATTGAATTAGCTCTCACACCAATATTTGCGTCTAGAGCCTTTGCATTGAGGGCTATCTGAAAACGGCTGTGGCGCTGAAGTTGTCTGTGAATGTGGAGTTGGTGGCATGTGAAACCCGCATGTGGAGCATTCGTTTGTGTGGGATGCTCTACCAGGTCCATTCCTAGATAATGCACTCAAAGGGCACTAAGCATAGAGTGTGAAAACTGAGTTTCCTTGAGAGCTGCTTGGAAGCCTGATGGTGTGTGAAGTTAGTGAGCCAAATGGAGTTGTTCTCCCACAAGAACCACTCGGCTGATTCTTCTTCAATATGCCCTTCACCAACATGCAGTGTTTCCTTGATTGAATTAGCTCTCACACCAATATTTGCGTCTAGAGCCTTTGCATTGAGGGCTATCTGAAAACGACTGTGGCGCTGAAGTTGCCTGTGAATGTGGAGTTGGTGGCATGTGAAACCCGCATGTGGAGCATTCGTTTGTGTGGGATGCTCTACCAAGCTTCATTTCAGTCCTAGGCACCAAAGGGCACTAAGCATAGAGTGTGAAAACTGAGTTTCCTTGAGAGCTGCTTGGAAGCCTGATGGTGTGTGAAGTTAGTGAGCCAAATGGAGTTGTTCTCCCACAAGAACCACTCGGCTGATTCTTCTTCAATATGCCCTTCACCAACATGCAGTGTTTCCTTGATTGAATTAGCTCTCACACCAATATTTGCGTCTAGAGCCTTTGCATTGAGGGCTATCTGAAAACGGCTGTGGCGCTGAAGTTGCCTGTGAATGTGGAGTTGGTGGCATGTGAAACCCGCATGTGGAGCATTCGTTTGTGTGGGATGCTCTACCAGGTTCATTCCTAGATAATGCACTCAAACGGCACTAAGCATAGAGTGTGAAAACTGAGTTTCCTTGAGAGCTGCTTGGAAACCTGATGGTGTGTGAAGTTAGTGAGCCAAATGGAGTTGTTCTCCCACAAGAACCACTCGGCTGATTCTTCTTCAATATGCCCTTCACCAACATGCAGTGTTTCCTTGATTGAATTAGCTCTCACACCAATATTTGCGTCTAGAGCCTTTGCATTGAGGGCTATCTGAAAACGGCTTTGGCGCTGAAGTTGCCTGTGAATGTGGAGTTGGTGGCATGTGAAACCTGCATGTGGAGCATTCGTTTGTGTGGGATGCTCTACCAGGTTCATTCCTAGATAATGCACTCAAAGGGCACTAAGCATAGAGTGTGAAAACTGAGTTTCCTTGAGAGCTGCTTGGAAGCCTGATGGTGTGTGAAGTTAGTGAGCCAAATGGAGTTGTTCTCCCACAAGAACCACTCGGCTGATTCTTCTTCAATATGCCCTTCACCAACATGCAGTGTTTCCTTGATTGAATTAGCTCTCACACCAATATTTGTGTCTAGAGCCTTTGCATTGAGGGCTATCTGAAAACGGCTGTGGCGTTGAAGTTGCCTGTGAATGTGGAGTTGGTGGCATGTGAAACCCGCATGTGGAGCATTCGTTTGTGTGGGATGCTCTACCAGGTTCATTCCTAGATAATGCACTCAAAGGGCACTAAGCATAGAGTGTGAAAACTGAGTTTCCTTGAGAGCTGCTTGGAAGCCTGATGGTGTGTGAAGTTAGTGAGCCAAATGGAGTTGTTCTCCCACAAGAACCACTCGGCTGATTCTTCTTCAATATGCCCTTCACCAACATGCAGTGTTTCCTTGATTGAATTAGCTCTCACACCAATATTTGCGTCTAGAGCCTTTGCATTGAGGGCTATCTGAAAACGGCTGTGGCGCTGAAGTTGCCTGTGAATGTGGAGTTGGTGGCATGTGAAACCCGCATGTGGAGCATTCGTTTGTGTGGGATGCTCTACCAGGTTCATTCCTAGATAATGCACTCAAAGGGCACTAAGCATAGAGTGTGAAAACTGAGTTTCCTTGAGAGCTGCTTGGAAGCCTGATGGTGTGTGAAGTTAGTGAGCCAAATGGAGTTGTTCTCCCACAAGAACCACTCGGCTGATTCTTCTTCAATATGCCCTTCACCAACATGCAGTGTTTCCTTGATTGAATTAGCTCTCACAACAATATTTGCGTCTAGAGCCTTTGCATTGAGGGCTATCTGAAAACGGCTGTGGCGCTGAAGTTGCCTGTGAATGTGGAGTTGGTGGCATGTGAAACCCGCATGTGGAACATTCGTTTGTGTTGGATGCTCTACCAAGCTTCATTTCAGTCCTAGACACTCAAAGGGCACTAAGCATAGAGTGTGAAAACTGAGTTTCCTTGAGAGCTGATTGGAAGCCTGATGGTGTGTGAAGTTAGTGAGCCAAATGGAGTTGTTCTCCCACAAGAACCACTCGGCTGATTCTTCTTCAATATGCCCTTCACCAACATGCAGTGTTTCCTTGATTGAATTAGCTCTCACACCAATATTTGCGTCTAGAGCCTTTGCATTGAGGGCTATCTGAAAACGGCTGTGGCGCTGAAGTTGCCTGTGAATGTGGAGTTGGTGGCATGTGAAACCCGCATGTGGAGCATTCGTTTGTGTGGGATGCTCTACCAAGCTTCATTTCAGTCCTAGGCACCAAAGGGCACTAAGCATAGAGTGTGAAAACTGAGTTTCTTTGAGAGTTGCTTGGAAGCCTGATGGTGTGTGAAGTTAGTGAGCCAAATGGAGTTGTTCTCCCACAAGAACCACTCGGCTGATTCTTCTTCAATATGCCCTTCACCAACATGCAGTGTTTCCTTGATTGAATTAGCTCTCACACCAATATTTGCGTCTAGAGCCTTTGCATTGAGGGCTATCTGAAAACGGCTGTGGCGCTGAAGTTGCCTGTGAATGTGGAGTTGGTGGCATGTGAAACCCGCATGTGGAGCATTCGTTTGTGTGGGATGCTCTACCAGGTTCATTCCTAGATAATGCACTCAAAGGGCACTAAGCATAGAGTGTGAAAACTGAGTTACCTTGAGAGCTGCTTGGAAGCCTGATGGTGTGTGAAGTTAGTGAGCCAAATGGAGTTGTTCTCCCACAAGAACCACTCGGCTGATTCTTCTTCAATATGCCCTTCACCAACATGCAGTGTTTCCTTGATTGAATTAGCTCTCACACCAATATTTGCGTCTAGAGCCTTTGCATTGAGGGCTATCTGAAAACGGCTGTTGCGCTGAAGTTGCCTGTGAATGTGGAGTTGGTGGCATGTGAAACCCGCATGTGGAGCATTCGTTTGTGTGGGATGCTCTACCAGGTTCATTCCTATATAATGCACTCAATGGGCACTAAGCATAGAGTGTGAAAAGTGAGTTTCCTTGAGAGCTGCTTGGAAGCCTGATGGTGTGTGAAGTTAGTGAGCCAAATGGAGTTGTTCTCCCACAAGAACCACTCGGCTGATTCTTCTTCAATATGCCCTTCACCAACATGCAGTGTTTCCTTGATTGAATTAGCTCTCACACCAATATTTGCGTCTAGAGCCTTTGCATTGAGGGCTATCTGAAAACGGCTGTGGCGCTGAAGTTGCCTGTGAATGTGGAGTTGGTGGCATGTGAAACCCGCATGTGGAGCATTCGTTTGTGTGGGATGCTCTACCAGGTTCATTCCTAGATAATGCACTCAAAGGGCACTAAGCACAGAGTGTGAAAAGTGAGTTTCCTTGAGAGCTGCTTGGAAGCCTGATGGTGTGTGAAGTTAGTGAGCCAAATGGAGTTGTTCTCCCACAAGAACCACTCGGCTGATTCTTCTTCAATATGCCCTTCACCAACATGCAGTGTTTCCTTGATTGAATTAGCTCTCACACCAATATTTGCGTCTAGAGCCTTTGCATTGAGGGCTATCTGAAAACGGCTGTGGCGCTGAAGTTGCCTGTGAATGTGGAGTTGGTGGCATGTGAAACCCGCATGTGGAGCATTCGTTTGTGTGGGATGCTCTACCAGGTTCATTCCTAGATAATGCACTCAAAGGGCACTAAGCATAGAGTGTGAAAACTGAGTTACCTTGAGAGCTGCTTGGAAGCCTGATGGTGTGTGAAGTTAGTGAGCCAAATGGAGTTGTTCTCCCACAAGAACCACTCGGCTGATTCTTCTTCAATATGCCCTTCACCAACATGCAGTGTTTCCTTGATTGAATTAGCTCTCACACCAATATTTGCGTCTAGAGCCTTTGCATTGAGGGCTATCTGAAAATGGCTGTGGCACTGAAGTTGCCTGTGAATGTGGAGTTGGTGGCATGTGAAACCCGCATGTGGAACATTCGTTTGTGTTGGATGCTCACCAAGCTTCATTTCAGTCCTAGACACTCAAAGGGCACTAAGCATAGAGTGTGAAAACTGAGTTTCCTTGAGAGCTGATTGGAAGCCTGATGGTGTGTGAAGTTAGTGAGCCAAATGGAGTTGTTCCCCCACAGGAACCACTCGGCTGATTCTTCTTCAATATGCCCTTCACCAACATGCAGTGTTTCCTTGATTGAATTAGCTCTCACACCAATATTTGCGTCTAGAGCCTTTGCATTGAAGGCTATCTGAAAATGGTTTTGGCGCTGAAGTTGCCTGTGAATGTGGAGTTGGTGGTATGTGAAACCCGCATGTGGAGCATTCGTTTGTGTGGGATGCTCTACCAGGTTCATTCCTAGATAATGCACTCAACGGGCACTAAGCATAGAGTGTAAAAACTGAGTTTCCTTGAGAGCTGCTTGGAAGCCTGATGGTGTGTGAAGTTAGTGAGCCAAATGGAGTTGTTCTCCCACAAGAACCACTCGGCTGATTCTTCTTCAATATGCCCTTCACCAACATGCAGTGTTTCCTTGATTGAATTAGCTCTCACACCAATATTTGCGTCTAGAGCCTTTGCATTGAGGGCTATCTGAAAACGGCTGTGGCGCTGAAGTTGCCTGTGAATGTGGAGTTGGTGGCATGTGAAACCCGCATGTGGAGCATTCGTTTGTGTGGGATGCTCTACCAAGCTTCATTTCAGTCCTAGGCACCAAAGGGCACTAAGCATAGAGTGTGAAAACTGAGTTTCTTTGAGAGTTGCTTGGAAGCCTGATGGTGTGTGAAGTTAGTGAGCCAAATGGAGTTGTTCTCCCACAAGAACCACTCGGCTGATTCTTCTTCAATATGCCCTTCACCAACATGCAGTGTTTCCTTGATTGAATTAGCTCTCACACCAATATTTGCGTCTAGAGCCTTTGCATTGAGGGCTATCTGAAAACGGCTGTGGCGCTGAAGTTGCCTGTGAATGTGGAGTTGGTGGCATGTGAAACCCGCATGTGGAGCATTCGTTTGTGTGGGATGCTCTACCAGGTTCATTCCTAGATAATGCACTCAAAGGGCACTAAGCATAGAGTGTGAAAACTGAGTTACCTTGAGAGCTGCTTGGAAGCCTGATGGTGTGTGAAGTTAGTGAGCCAAAAGGAGTTGTTCTCCCACAAGAACCACTCGGCTGATTCTTCTTCAATATGCCCTTCACCAACATGCAGTGTTTCCTTGATTGAATTAGCTCTCACACCAATATTTGCGTCTAGAGCCTTTGCATTGAGGGCTATCTGAAAACGGCTGTGGCGCTGAAGTTGCCTGTGAATGTGGAGTTGGTGGCATGTGAAACCCGCATGTGGAGCATTCGTTTGTGTGGGATGCTCTACCAGGTTCATTCCTATATAATGCACTCAATGGGCACTAAGCATAGAGTGTGAAAAGTGAGTTTCCTTGAGAGCTGCTTGGAAGCCTGATGGTGTGTGAAGTTAGTGAGCCAAATGGAGTTGTTCTCCCACAAGAACCACTCGGCTGATTCTTCTTCAATATGCCCTTCACCAACATGCAGTGTTTCCTTGATTGAATTAGCTCTCACACCAATATTTGCGTCTAGAGCCTTTGCATTGAGGGCTATCTGAAAACGGCTGTGGCGCTGAAGTTGCCTGTGAATGTGGAGTTGGTGGCATGTGAAACCCGCATGTGGAGCATTCGTTTGTGTGGGATGCTCTACCAGGTTCATTCCTAGATAATGCACTCAAAGGGCACTAAGCACAGAGTGTGAAAAGTGAGTTCCTTGAGAGCTGCTTGGAAGCCTGATGGTGTGTGAAGTTAGTGAGCCAAATGGAGTTGTTCTCCCACAAGAACCACTCGGCTGATTCTTCTTCAATATGCCCTTCACCAACATGCAGTGTTTCCTTGATTGAATTAGCTCTCACACCAATATTTGCGTCTAGAGCCTTTGCATTGAGGGCTATCTGAAAACGGCTGTGGCGCTGAAGTTGCCTGTGAATGTGGAGTTGGTGGCATGTGAAACCCGCATGTGGAGCATTCGTTTGTGTGGGATGCTCTACCAGGTTCATTCCTAGATAATGCACTCAAAGGGCACTAAGCATAGAGTGTGAAAACTGAGTTACCTTGAGAGCTGCTTGGAAGCCTGATGGTGTGTGAAGTTAGTGAGCCAAATGGAGTTGTTCTCCCACAAGAACCACTCGGCTGATTCTTCTTCAATATGCCCTTCACCAACATGCAGTGTTTCCTTGATTGAATTAGCTCTCACACCAATATTTGCGTCTAGAGCCTTTGCATTGAGGGCTATCTGAAAATGGCTGTGGCACTGAAGTTGCCTGTGAATGTGGAGTTGGTGGCATGTGAAACCCGCATGTGGAACATTCGTTTGTGTTGGATGCTCACCAAGCTTCATTTCAGTCCTAGACACTCAAAGGGCACTAAGCATAGAGTGTGAAAACTGAGTTTCCTTGAGAGCTGATTGGAAGCCTGATGGTGTGTGAAGTTAGTGAGCCAAATGGAGTTGTTCCCCCACAAGAACCACTCGGCTGATTCTTCTTCAATATGCCCTTCACCAACATGCAGTGTTTCCTTGATTGAATTAGCTCTCACACCAATATTTGCGTCTAGAGCCTTTGCATTGAAGGCTATCTGAAAATGGTTTTGGCGCTGAAGTTGCCTGTGAATGTGGAGTTGGTGGTATGTGAAACCCGCATGTGGAGCATTCGTTTGTGTGGGATGCTCTACCAGGTTCATTCCTAGATAATGCACTCAACGGGCACTAAGCATAGAGTGTGAAAACTGAGTTTCCTTGAGAGCTGCTTGGAAGCCTGATGGTGTGTGAAGTTAGTGAGCCAAATGGAGTTGTTCTCCCACAAGAACCACTCGGCTGATTCTTCTTCAATATGCCCTTCACCAACACGCAGTGTTTCCTTGATTGAATTAGCTCTCACACCAATATTTGCGTCTAGAGCCTTTGCATTGAGGGCTATCTGAAAGAGGTTTTGGCTCTGAAGTTGCCTGTGAATGTGGAGTTGGTGGCATGTGAAACCCGCATGTGGAGCATTCGTTTGTGTGGGATGCTCTACCAAGCTTCATTTCAGTCCTAGGCACCAAGGGCACTAAGCATAGAGTGTGAAAACTGAGTTACCTTGAGAGCTGCTTGGAAGCCTGATGGTGTGTGAAGTTAGTGAGCCAAATGGAGTTGTTCTCCCACAAGAACCACTCGGCTGATTCTTCTTCAATATGCCCTTCACCAACATGCAGTGTTTCCTTGATTGAATTAGCTCTCACACCAATATTTGCGTCTAGAGCCTTTGCATTGAGGGCTATCTGAAAACGGCTGTGGCGCTGAAGTTGCCTGTGAATGTGGAGTTGGTGGCATGTGAAACCCGCATGTGGAGCATTCGTTTGTGTGGGATGCTCTACCAGGTTCATTCCTAGATAATGCACTCAAACGGCACTAAGCATAGAGTGTGAAAACTGAGTTTCCTTGAGAGCTGCTTGGAAGCCTGATGGTGCCTGAAGTTAGTGAGCCAAATGGAGTTGTTCTCCCACAAGAACCACTCGGCTGATTCTTCTTCAATATGCCCTTCACCAACATGCAGTGTTTCCTTGATTGAATTAGCTCTCACACCAATATTTCCGTCTAGAGCCTTTGCATTGAGGGCTATCTGAAAACGGCTGTGGCGCTGAAGTTGCCTGTGAATGTGGAGTTGGTGGCATGTGAAACCCGCATGTGGAGCATTCGTTTGTGTGGGATGCTCTACCAGGTTCATTCCTATATAATGCACTCAATGGGCACTAAGCATAGAGTGTGAAAACTGAGTTTCCTTGAGAGCTGCTTGGAAGCCTGATGGTGTGTGAAGTTAGTGAGCCAAATGGAGTTGTTCTCCCACAAGAACCACTCGGCTGATTCTTCTTCAATATGCCCTTCACCAACATGCAGTGTTTCCTTGATTGAATTAGCTCTCACACCAATATTTGCGTCTAGAGCCTTTGCATTGAGGGCTATCTGAAAACGGCTGTGGCGCTGAAGTTGCCTGTGAATGTGGAGTTGGTGGCATGTGAAACCCGCATGTGGAGCATTCGTTTGTGTGGGATGCTCTACCAGGTTCATTCCTAGATAATGCACTCAAAGGGCACTAAGCATAGAGTGTGAAAACTGAGTTTCCTTGAGAGCTGCTTGGAAGCCTGATGGTGTGTGAAGTTAGTGAGCCAAATGGAGTTGTTCTCCCACAAGAACCACTCGGCTGATTCTTCTTCAATATGCCCTTCACCAACATGCAGTGTTTCCTTGATTGAATTAGCTCTCACACCAATATTTGCACCTAGAGCCTTTGCATTGAGGGCTATCTGAAAACGGCTGTGGCGCTGAAGTTGCCTGTGAATGTGGAGTTGGTGGCATGTGAAACCCGCATGTGGAGCATTCGTTTGTGTGGGATGCTCTACCAGGTTCATTCCTAGATAATGCACTCAAAGGGCACTAAGCATAGAGTGTGAAAACTGAGTTTTCTTGAGAGCTGCTTGGAAGCCTGATGGTGTGTGAAGTTAGTGAGCCAAATGGAGTTGTTCTCCCACAAGAACCACTCGGCTGATTCTTCTTCAATATGCCCTTCACCAACATGCAGTGTTTCCTTGATTGAATTAGCTCTCACACCAATATTTGCGTCTGGAGCCTTTGCATTGAGGGCTATCTGAAAATGGCTGTGGCGCTGAAGTTGCCTGTGAATGTGGAGTTGGTGGCATGTGAAACCCGCATGTGGAACATTCGTTTGTGTTGGATGCTCACCAAGCTTCATTTCAGTCCTAGACACTCAAAGGGCACTAAGCATAGAGTGTGAAAACTGAGTTTCCTTGAGAGCTGATTGGAAGCCTGATGGTGTGTGAAGTTAGTGAGCCAAATGGAGTTGTTCTCCCACAAGAACCACTCGGCTGATTCTTCTTCAATATGCCCTTCACCAACATGCAGTGTTTCCTTGATTGAATTAGCTCTCACACCAATATTTGCGTCTAGAGCCTTTGCATTGAAGGCTATCTGAAAACGGCTGTGGCGCTGAAGTTGCCTGTGAATGTGGAGTTGGTGGCATGTGAAACCCGCATGTGGAGCATTCGTTTGTGTGGGATGCTCTACCAGGTTCATTCCTAGATAATGCACTCAAAGGGCACTAAGCATAGAGTGTGAAAACTGAGTTACCTTGAGAGCTGCTTGGAAGCCTGATGGTGTGTGAAGTTAGTGAGCCAAATGGAGTTGTTCTCCCACAAGAACCACTCGGCTGATTCTTCTTCAATATGCCCTTCACCAACATGCAGTGTTTCCTTGATTGAATTAGCTCTCACACCAATATTTGCGTCTAGAGCCTTTGCATTGAGGGCTATCTGAAAACGGCTGTGGCGCTGAAGTTGCCTGTGAATGTGGAGTTGGTGGCATGTGAAACCCGCATGTGGAGCATTCGTTTGTGTGGGATGCTCTACCAAGCTTCATTTCAGTCCTAGGCACCAAAGGGCACTAAGCATAGAGTGTGAAAACTGAGTTTCCTTGAGAGCTGCTTGGAAGCCTGATGGTGTGTGAAGTTAGTGAGCCAAATGGAGTTGTTCTCCCACAAGAACCACTCGGCTGATTCTTCTTCAATATGCCCTTCACCAACATGCAGTGTTTCCTTGATTGAATTAGCTCTCACACCAATATTTGCGTCTAGAGCCTTTGCATTGAGGGTTATCTGAAAACGGCTGTGGCGCTGAAGTTGCCTGTGAATGTGGAGTTGGTGGCATGTGAAACCCGCATGTGGAGCATTCGTTTGTGTGGGATGCTCTACCAGGTTCATTCCTAGATAATGCACTCAAAGGGCACTAAGCATAGAGTGTGAAAACTGAGTTTCTTTGAGAGTTGCTTGGAAGCCTGATGGTGTGTGAAGTTAGTGAGCCAAATGGAGTTGTTCTCCCACAAGAACCACTCGGCTGATTCTTCTTCAATATGCCCTTCACCAACATGCAGTGTTTCCTTGATTGAATTAGCTCTCACACCAATATTTGCGTCTAGAGCCTTTGCATTGAGGGCTATCTGAAAACGGCTGTGGCGCTGAAGTTGCCTGTGAATGTGGAGTTGGTGGCATGTGAAACCCGCATGTGGAGCATTCGTTTGTGTGGGATGCTCTACCAGGTTCATTCCTAGATAATGCACTCAAAGGGCACTAAGCATAGAGTGTGAAAACTGAGTTACCTTGAGAGCTGCTTGGAAGCCTGATGGTGCCTGAAGTTAGTGAGCCAAATGGAGTTGTTCTCCCACAAGAACCACTCGGCTGATTCTTCTTCAATATGCCCTTCACCAACATGCAGTGTTTCCTTGATTGAATTAGCTCTCACACCAATATTTGCGTCTAGAGCCTTTGCATTGAGGGCTATCTGAAAACGGCTGTGGCGCTGAAGTTGCCTGTGAATGTGGAGTTGGTGGCATGTGAAACCCGCATGTGGAGCATTCGTTTGTGTGGGATGCTCTACCAGATTCATTCCTATATAATGCACTCAATGGGCACTAAGCATAGAGTGTGAAAACTGAGTTTCCTTGAGAGCTGCTTGGAAGCCTGATGGTGTGTGACGTTAGTGAGCCAAATGGAGTTGTTCTCCCACAAGAACCACTCGGCTGATTCTTTTTCAATATGCCCTTCACCAACATGCAGTGTTTCCTTGATTGAATTAGCTCTCACACCAATATTTGCATGTAGAGCCTTTGCATTGAGGGCTATCTGAAAACGGCTGTGGCGCTGAAGTTGCCTGTGAATGTGGAGTTGGTGGCATGTGAAACCCGCATGTGGAGCATTCGTTTGTGTGGGATGCTCTACCAAGCTTCATTTCAGTCCTAGGCACCAAAGGGCACTAAGCATAGAGTGTGAAAACTGAGTTTCCTTGAGAGCTGCTTGGAAGCCTGATGGTGTGTGAAGTTAGTGAGCCAAATGGAGTTGTTCTCCCACAAGAACCACTCGGCTGATTCTTCTTCAATATGCCCTTCACCAACATGCAGTGTTTCCTTGATTGAATTAGCTCTCACACCAATATTTGCGTCTAGAGCCTTTGCATTGAGGGCTATCTGAAAGTGGTTTTGGCGCTGAAGTTGCCTGTGAATGTGGAGTTGGTGGCATGTGAAACCCGCATGTGGAGCATTCGTTTGTGTGGGATGCTCTACAGGTTCATTCCTAGATAATGCACTCAAAGGGCACTAAGCATAGAGTGTGAAAACTGAGTTTCTTTGAGAGTTGCTTGGAAGCCTGATGGTGTGTGAAGTTAGTGAGCCAAATGGAGTTGTTCTCCCACAGGAACCACTCGGCTGATTCTTCCTCAATATGCCCTTCACCAACATGCAGTGTTTCCTTGATGAATTAGCTCTCACACCAATATTTGCGTCTAGAGCCTTTGCATTGAGGGCTATCTGAAAACGGCTGTGGCGCTGAAGTTGCCTGTGAATGTGGAGTTGGTGGCATGTGAAACCCGCATGAGGAGCATTCGTTTGTGTGGGATGCTCTACCAGGTTCATTCCTAGATAATGCACTCAAACGGCACTAAGCATAGAGTGTGAAAACTGAGTTTCTTTGAGAGTTGCTTGGAAGCCTGATGGTGTGTGAAGTTAGTGAGCCAAATGGAGTTGTTCTCCCACAAGAACCACTCGGCTGATTCTTCTTCAATATGCCCTTCACCAACATGCAGTGTTTCCTTGATTGAATTAGCTCTCACACCAATATTTGCTTCTAGAGCCTTTGCATTGAGGGCTATCTGAAAGTGGTTTTGGCGCTGAAGTTGCCTGTGAATGTGGAGTTGGTGGCATGTGAAACCCGCATGTGGAGCATTCGTTTGTGTGGGATGCTCTACCAGGTTCATTCCTAGATAATGCACTCAAAGGGCACTAAGCATAGAGTGTGAAAACTGAGTTTCCTTGAGAGCTGCTTGGAAGCCTGATGGTGCCTGAAGTTAGTGAGCCAAATGGAGTTGTTCTCCCACAAGAACCACTCGGCTGATTCTTCTTCAATATGCCCTTCACCAACATGCAGTGTTTCCTTGATTGAATTAGCTCTCACACCAATATTTGCACCTAGAGCCTTTGCATTGAGGGCTATCTGAAAACGGCTGTGGCGCTGAAGTTGCCTGTGAATGTGGAGTTGGTGGCATGTGAAACCCGCATGTGGAGCATTCGTTTGTGTGGGATGCTCTACCAGGTTCATTCCTATATAATGCACTCAATGGGCACTAAGCATAGAGTGTGAAAACTGAGTTTCCTTGAGAGCTGCTTGGAAGCCTGATGGTGTGTGAAGTTAGTGAGCCAAATGGAGTTGTTCCCCCACAAGAACCACTCGGCTGATTCTTCTTCAATATGCCCTTCACCAACATGCAGTGTTTCCTTGATTGAATTAGCTCTCACACCAATATTTGCATGTAGAGCCTTTGCATTGAGGGCTATCTGAAAACGGCTGTGGCGCTGAAGTTGCCTGTGAATGTGGAGTTGGTGGCATGTGAAACCCGCATGTGGAGCATTCGTTTGTGTTGGATGCTCACCAAGCTTCATTTCAGTCCTAGGCACTCAAAGGGCACTAAGCATAGAGTGTGAAAAATGAGTTTCCTTGAGAGCTGCTTGGAAGCCTGATGGTGTGTGAAGTTAGTGAGCCAAATGGAGTTGTTCTCCCACAAGAACCACTCGGCTGATTCTTCTTCAATATGCCCTTCACCAACATGCAGTGTTTTCTTGATTGAATTAGCTCTCACACCAATATTTGCGTCTAGAGCCTTTGCATTGAGGGCTATCTGAAAACGGCTGTGGCGCTGAAGTTGCCTGTGAATGTGGAGTTGGTGGCATGTGAAACCCGCATGTGGAGCATGCGTTTGTGTGGGATGCTCTACCAAGCTTCATTTCAGTCCTAGGCACCAAAGGGCACTAAGCATAGAGTGTGAAAACTGAGTTTCCTTGAGAGCTGCTTGGAAGCCTGATGGTGTGTGACGTTAGTGAGCCTAATGGAGTTGTTCTCCCACAAGAACCACTCGGCTGATTCTTCTTCAATATGCCCTTCACCAACATGCAGTGTTTCCTTGATTGAATTAGCTCTCACACCAATATTTGCATGTAGAGACTTTGCATTGAGGGCTATCTGAAAGTGTTTTTGGCGCTGAAGTTGCCTGTGAATGTGGAGTTGGTGGCATGTGAAACCCGCATGTGGAGCATTCGTTTGTGTGGGATGCTCTACCAAGCTTCATTTCAGTCCTAGGCACCAAAGGGCACTAAGCATAGAGTGTGAAAACTGAGTTTCCTTGAGAGCTGCTTGGAAGCCTGATGGTGTGTGAAGTTAGTGAGCCAAATGGAGTTGTTCTCCCACAAGAACCACTCGGCTGATTCTTCTTCAATATGCCCTTCACCAACATGCAGTGTTTCCTTGATTGAATTAGCTCTCACACCAATATTTGCGTCTAGAGCCTTTGCATTGAGGGCTATGTGAAAACGGCTGTGGCGCTGAAGTTGCCTGTGAATGTGTAGTTGGTGGCATGTGAAACCCGCATGTGGAGCATTCGTTTGTGTTGGATGCTCTACCAGGTTCATTCCTAGATAATGCACTCAAAGGGCACTAAGCATAGAGTGTGAAAACTGAGTTTCCTTGAGAGCTGCTTGGAAGCCTGATGGTGTGTGACGTTAGTGAGCCAAATGGAGTTGTTCTCCCACAAGAACCACTCGGCTGATTCTTCTTCAATATGCCCTTCACCAACATGCAGTGTTTCCTTGATTGAATTAGCTCTCACACCAATATTTGCATGTAGAGCCTTTGCATTGAGGGCTATCTGAAAACGGCTGTGGCGCTGAAGTTGCCTGTGAATGTGGAGTTGGTGGCATGTGAAACCCGCATGTGGAGCATTCGTTTGTGTTGGATGCTCACCAAGCTTCATTTCAGTCCTAGACACTCAAAGGGCACTAAGCATAGAGTGTGAAAACTGAGTTTCCTTGAGAGCTGCTTGGAAGCCTGATGGTGTGTGAAGTTAGTGAGCCAAATGGAGTTGTTCTCCCACAAGAACCACTCGGCTGATTCTTCTTCAATATGCCCTTCACCAACATGCAGTGTTTCCTTGATTGAATTAGCTCTCACACCAATATTTGCGTCTAGAGCCTTTGCATTGAGGGCTATCTGAAAGTGGTTTTGGCGCTGAAGTTGCCTGTGAATGTGGAGTTGGTGGCATGTGAAACCCGCATGTGGAGCATTCGTTTGTGTGGGATGCTCTACAGGTTCATTCCTAGATAATGCACTCAAAGGGCACTAAGCATAGAGTGTGAAAACTGAGTTTCTTTGAGAGTTGCTTGGAAGCCTGATGGTGTGTGAAGTTAGTGAGCCAAATGGAGTTGTTCTCCCACAGGAACCACTCGGCTGATTCTTCCTCAATATGCCCTTCACCAACATGCAGTGTTTCCTTGATGAATTAGCTCTCACACCAATATTTGCGTCTAGAGCCTTTGCATTGAGGGCTATCTGAAAACGGCTGTGGCGCTGAAGTTGCCTGAGAATGTGGAGTTGGTGGCATGTGAAACCCGCATGTGGAGCATTCGTTTGTGTGGGATGCTCTACCAGGTTCATTCCTAGATAATGCACTCAAAGGGCACTAAGCATAGAGTGTGAAAACTGAGTTTCCTTGAGAGCTGCTTGGAAGCCTGATGGTGTGTGAAGTTAGTGAGCCAAATGGAGTTGTTCTCCCACAAGAACCATTCGGCTGATCCTTCTTCAATATGCCCTTCACCAACATGCGGTGTTTCCTTGATTGAATTAGCTCTCACACCAATATTTGTGTCTAGAGCCTTTGCATTGAGGGCTATCTGAAAACGGCTGTGGCGCTGAAGTTGCCTGTCAATGTGGAGTTGGTGGCATGTGAAACCCGCATGTGGAGCATTTGTTTGTGTGGGATGCTCTACCAGGTTCATTCCTAGATAATGCACTCAAAGGGCACTAAGCATAGAGTGTGAAAACTTAAGCATAGACTGTGAAAACTGAGTTTGCTTGAGAGCTGCTTGGAAGCCTGATGGTGTGTGAAGTTAGTGAGCCAAAGGGAGTTGTTCTCCCACAAGAACCACTCGGCTGATCCTTCTTCAATATGCCCTTCACCAACATGCAGTGTTTCCTTGATTGAATTAGCTCTCACACCAATATTTGCGTCTAGAGCCTTTGCATTGAGGGCTATCTGAAAACGGCTGTGGCACTGAAGTTGCCTGAGAATGTGGAGTTGGTGGCATGTGAAACCCGCATGTGGAGCATTCGTTTGTGTGGGATGCTCTACCAGGTTCATTCCTAGATAATGCACTCAAAGGGCACTAAGCATAGAGTGTGAAAACTGAGTTTCCTTGAGAGCTGCTTGGAAGCCTGATGGTGTGTGAAGTTAGTGAGCCAAATGGAGTTGTTCTCCCACAAGAACCACTCGGCTGATCCTTCTTCAATATGCCCTTCACCAACATGCAGTGTTTCCTTGATTGAATTAGCTCTCACACCAATATTTGCGTCTAGAGCCTTTGCATTGAGGGCTATCTGAAAACGGCTGTGGCGCTGAAGTTGCCTGAGAATGTGGAGTTGGTGGCATGTGAAACCCGCATGTGGAGCATTCGTTTGTGTGGGATGCTCTACCAGGTTCATTCCTAGATAATGCACTCAAAGGGCACTAAGCATAGAGTGTGAAAACTGAGTTTCCTTGAGAGCTGCTTGGAAGCCTGATGGTGTGTGAAGTTAGTGAGCCAAATGGAGTTGTTCTCCCACAAGAACCATTCGGCTGATCCTTCTTCAATATGCCCTTCACCAACATGCGGTGTTTCCTTGATTGAATTAGCTCTCACACCAATATTTGTGTCTAGAGCCTTTGCATTGAGGGCTATCTGAAATCGGCTGTGGCGCTGAAGTTGCCTGTCAATGTGGAGTTGGTGGCATGTGAAACCCGCATGTGGAGCATTTGTTTGTGTGGGATGCTCTACCAGGTTCATTCCTAGATAATGCACTCAAAGGGCACTAAGCATAGAGTGTGAAAACTTAAGCATAGAGTGTGAAAACTGAGTTTCCTTGAGAGCTGCTTGGAAGCCTGATGGTGTGTGAAGTTAGTGAGCCAAATGGAGTTGTTCTCCCACAAGAACCACTTGGCTGATCCTTCTTCAATATGCCCTTCACCAACATGCAGTGTTTCCTTGATTGAATTAGCTCTCACACCAATATTTGCGTCTAGAGACTTTGCATTGAGGGCTATCTGAAAACGGCTGTGGCGCTGAAGTTGCCTGAGAATGTGGAGTTGGTGGCATGTGAAAAACGCATGTGGAGCATTCGTTTGTGTGGGATGCTCTACCAGGTTCATTCCCAGATAATGCACTCAAAGGGCACTAAGCATAGAGTGTGAAAACTGAGTTTCCTTGAGAGCTGCTTGGAAGCCTGATGGTGTGTGAAGTTAGTGAGCCAAATGGAGTTGTTCTCCCACAAGAACCACTCGGCTGATCCTTCTTCAATATGCCCTTCACCAACATGCGGTGTTTCCTTGATTGAATTAGCTCTCACACCAATATTTGTGTCTAGAGCCTTCGCATTGAGGGCTATCTGAAAACGGCTGTGGCGCTGAAGTTGCCTGTGAATGTGGAATTGGTGGCATGTGAAACCCACATGTGGAGCATTCGTTTGTGTGGGATGCTCTACCAGGTTCATTCCTAGATAATGCACTCAAAGGGCACTAAGTATAGAGTGTGAAAACTGAGTTTCCTTGAGAGCTGCTTGGAAGCCTGATGGTGTGTGAAGTTAGTGAGCCAAATGGAGTTGTTCTCCCACAAGAACCACTCGGCTGATCCTTCTTCAATATGCCCTTCACCAACATGCAGTGTTTCCTTGATTGAATTAGCTCTCACACCAATATTTGCGTCTAGAGCCTTTGCATTGAGGGCTATCTGAAAACGGCTGTGGCGCTGAAGTTGCCTGTGAATGTGGAGTTGGTGGCATGTGAAACCCGCATGTGGAGCATTCGTTTGTGTGGGATGCTCTACCAGCTTCATTCCCAGATAATGCACTCAAAGGGCACTAAGCATAGAGTGTGAAAACTGAGTTTCCTTGAGAGCTGCTTGGAAGCCTGATGGTGTGTGAAGTTAGTGAGCCAAATGGAGTTGTTCTCCCACAAGAACCACTCGGCTGATCCTTCTTCAATATGCCCTTCACCAACATGCAGTGTTTCCTTGATTGAATTAGCTCTCACACCAATATTTGTGTCTAGAGCCTTTGCATTGAGGGCTATCTGAAAACGGCTGTGGCGCTGAAGTTGCCTGTGAATGTGGAGTTGGTGGCATGTGAAACCCGCATGTGGAGCATTCGTTTGTGTGGGATGCTCTACCAGGTTCATTCCTAGATAATGCACTCAAAGGGCACTAAGCATAGAGTGTGAAAACTGAGTTTCCTTGAGAGCTGCTTGGAAGCCTGATGGTGTGTGAAGTTAGTGAGCCAAATGGAGTTGTTCTCCCACAAGAACCACTCGGCTGATCCTTCTTCAATATGCCCTTCACCAACATGCAGTGTTTCCTTGATTGAATTAGCTCTCACACCAATATTTGCATCTAGAGCCTTTGAATTGTGGACTATCTGAAAACGGCTGTGGCTCTGAAGTTGCCTGTGAATGTGGAGTTGGTGGCATGTGAAACTCACATGTGGAGCATTCGTTTGTGTGGGATGCTCTACCAGGTTCATTCCTAGATAATGCACTCAAAGGGCACTAAGCATAGAGTGTGAAAACTGAGTTTCCTTGAGAGCTGCTTGGAAGCCTGATGGTGTGTGAAGTTAGTGAGCCAAAAGGAGTTGTTCTCCCACAAGAACCACTCAGCTGATCCTTCTTCAATATGCCCTTCACCAACATGCAGTGTTTCCTTGATTGAATTAGCTCTCACACCAATATTTGCGTCTAGAGCCTTTGCATTGAGGGCTATCTGAAAACGGCTGTGGCGCTGAAGTTGCCTGAGAATGTGGAGTTGGTGGCATGTGAAACCCGCATGTGGAGCATTCGTTTGTGTGGGATGCTCTACCAGGTTCATTCCTAGATAATGCACTCAAAGGGCACTAAGCATAGAGTGTGAAAACTGAGTTTCCTTGAGAGCTGCTTGGAAGCCTGATGGTGTGTGAAGTTAGTGAGCCAAATGGAGTTGTTCTCCCACAAGAACCACTCGGCTGATCCTTCTTCAATATGCCCTTCACCAACATGCAGTGTTTCCTTGATTGAATTAGCTCTCACACCAATATTTGCATCTAGAGCCTTTGCATTGAGGGCTATCTGAAAACGGCTGTGGCGCTGAAGTTGCCTGAGAATGTGGAGTTGGTGGCATGGGAAACCCGCATGTGGAGCATTCGTTTGTGTGGGATGCTCTACCAGGTTCATTCCTAGATAATGCACTCAAAGGGCACTAAGCATAGAGTGTGAAAACTGAGTTTCCTTGAGAGCTGCTTGGAAGCCTGATCGTGTGTGAAGTTAGTGAGCCAAATGGAGTTGTTCTCCCACAAGAACCACTCGGCTGATCCTTCTTCACTATGCCCTTCACCAACATGCGGTGTTTCCTTGATTGAATTAGCTCTCACACCAATATTTGCGTCTAGAGCCTTTGCATTGAGGGCTATCTGAAAATGGCTGTGGCGCTGAAGTTGCCTGAGAAAGTGGAGTTGGTGGCATGTGAAACCCGCATGTGGAGCATTCGTTTGTGTGGGATGCTCTACCAGGTTCATTCCTAGATAATGCACTCAAAGGGCACTAAGCCTAGAGTGTGAAAACTGAGATTCCTTGAGAGCTGCTTGGAAGCCTGATGGTGTGTGAAGTTAGTGAGCCAAATGGAGTTGTTCTCCCACAAGAACCACTCGGCTGATCCTTCTTCAATATGCCCTTCACCAACATGCAGTGTTTCCTTGATTGAATTAGCTCTCACACCAATATTTGCGTCTAGAGCCTTTGCATTGAGGGCTATCTGAAAACGGCTGTGGCTCTGAAGTTGCCTGAGAATGTGGAGTTGGTGGCATGTGAAACCCGCATGTGGAGCATTCGTTTGTGTGGGATGCTCTACCAGGTTCATTCCTAGATAATGCACTCAAAGGGCACTAAGCATAGAGTGTGAAAACTGAGTTTCCTTGAGAGCTGCTTGGAAGCCTGATGGTGTGTGAAGTTAGTGAGCCAAATGGAGTTGTTCTCCCACAAGAACCACTCGGCTGATCCTTCTTCAATATGCCCTTCACCAACATGCAGTGTTTCCTTGATTGAATTAGCTCTCACACCAATATTTGCGTCTAGAGCCTTTGCATTGTGGGCTATCTGAAAACGGCTGTGGCGCTGAAGTTGCCTAAGAATGTGGAGTTGGTGACATGTGAAACCCGCATGTGGAGCATTCGTTTGTGTGGGATGCTCACCAACCTTCATTTCAGTCCTAGGTACTCAAAGGGCACTAAGCATAGAGTGTGAAAACTGAGTTTCCTTGAGAGCTGCTTGGAAGCCTGATGGTGTGTGAAGTTAGTGAGCCAAATGGAGTTGTTCTCCCACAAGAACCACTCGGCTGATCCTTCTTCAATATGCCCTTCACCAACATGCGGTGTTTCCTTGATTGAATTAGCTCTCACACCAATATTTGCGTCTAGAGCCTTTGCATTGAGGGCTATCTGAAAACGGCTGTGGCGCTGAAGTTGCCTGTCAATGTGGAGTTGGTGACATGTGAAACCCGCATGTGGAGCATTCGTTTGTGTGGGATGCTCACCAACCTTCATTTCAGTCCTAGGTACTCAAAAGGCACTAAGCATATAGTGTGAAAACTGAGTTTCCTTGAGAGCTGCTTGGAAGCCTGATGGTGTGTGAAGTTAGAGAGCCAAATGGAGTTGTTCTCCCACAAGAACCACTCGGCTGATCCTTCTTCAATATGCCCTTCACCAACATGCAGTGTTTCCTTGATTGAATTAGCTCTCACACCAATATTTGCGTCTAGAGCCTTTGCATTGAGGGCTATCTGAAAACGGCTGTGGCGCTGAAGTTGCCTGAGAATGTGGAGTTGGTGGCATGTGAAACCCGCATGTGGATCATTCGTTTGTGTGGGATGCTCTACCAGGTTCATTCCTAGATAATGCACTCAAAGGGCACTAAGCCTAGCGTGTGAAAACTGAGTTTCCTTGAGAGCTGCTTGGAAGCCTGATGGTGTGTGAAGTTAGTGAGCCAAATGGAGTTGTTCTCCCACAAGAACCACTCGGCTGATCCTTCTTCAATATGCCCTTCACAAACATGCAGTGTTTCCTTGATTGAATTAGCTCTCACACCAATATTTGTGTCTAGAGCCTTTGCACTGAGGGCTATCTGAAAACGGCTGTGGCGCTGAAGTTGCCTGAGAATGTGGAGTTGGTGGCATGTGAAACCCGCATGTGGAGCATTCGTTTGTGTGGGATGCTCTACCAGGTTCATTCCTAGATAATGCACTCAAAGGGCACTAAGCCTAGCGTGTGAAAACTGAGTTTCCTTGAGAGCTGCTTGGAAGCCTGATGGTGTGTGAAGTTAGTGAGCCAAATGGAGTTGTTCTCCCACAAGAACCACTCGGCTGATCCTTCTTCAATATGCCCTTCACCAACATGCAGTGTTTCCTTGATTGAATTAGCTCTCACACCAATATTTGCGTCTAGAGCCTTTGCATTGAGGGCTATCTGAAAACGGCTGTGGCTCTGAAGTTGCCTGAGAATGTGGAGTTGGTGGCATGTGAAACCCGCATGTGGAGCATTCGTTTGTGTGGGATGCTCTACCAGGTTCATTCACAGATAATGCACTCAAAGGGCACTAAGCATAGAGTGTGAAAACTGAGTTTCCTTGAGAGCTGCTTGGAAGCCTGATGGTGTGTGAAGTTAGTGAGCCAAATGGAGTTGTTCTCCCACAAGAACCACTCGGCTGATCCTTCTTCAATATGCCCTTCACCAACATGCAGTGTTTCCTTGATTGAATTAGCTCTCACACCAATATTTGCGTCTAGAGCCTTTGCATTGTGGGCTATCTGAAAACGGCTGTGGCGCTGAAGTTGCCTAAGAATGTGGAGTTGGTGACATGTGAAACCCGCATGTGGAGCATTCGTTTGTGTGGGATGCTCACCAACCTTCATTTCAGTCCTAGGTACTCAAAGGGCACTAAGCATAGAGTGTGAAAACTGAGTTTCCTTGAGAGCTGCTTGGAAGCCTGATGGTGTGTGAAGTTAGTGAGCCAAATGGAGTTGTTCTCCCACAAGAACCACTCGGCTGATCCTTCTTCAATATGCCCTTCACCAACATGCGGTGTTTCCTTGATTGAATTAGCTCTCACACCAATATTTGCGTCTAGAGCCTTTGCATTGAGGGCTATCTGAAAACGGCTGTGGCGCTGAAGTTGCCTGTCAATGTGGAGTTGGTGACATGTGAAACCCGCATGTGGAGCATTCGTTTGTGTGGGATGCTCACCAACCTTCATTTCAGTCCTAGGTACTCAAAAGGCACTAAGCATATAGTGTGAAAACTGAGTTTCCTTGAGAGCTGCTTGGAAGCCTGATGGTGTGTGAAGTTAGAGAGCCAAATGGAGTTGTTCTCCCACAAGAACCACTCGGCTGATCCTTCTTCAATATGCCCTTCACCAACATGCAGTGTTTCCTTGATTGAATTAGCTCTCACACCAATATTTGCGTCTAGAGCCTTTGCATTGAGGGCTATCTGAAAACGGCTGTGGCGCTGAAGTTGCCTGAGAATGTGGAGTTGGTGGCATGTGAAACCCGCATGTGGATCATTCGTTTGTGTGGGATGCTCTACCAGGTTCATTCCTAGATAATGCACTCAAAGGGCACTAAGCATAGAGTGTGAAAACTGAGTTTCCTTGAGAGCTGCTTGGAAGCCTGATGGTGTGTGAAGTTAGTGAGCCAAATGGAGTTGTTCTCTCACAAGAACCACTCGGCTGATCCTTCTTCAATATGCCCTTCACAAACATGCAGTGTTTCCTTGATTGAATTAGCTCTCACACCAATATTTGTGTCTAGAGCCTTTGCACTGAGGGCTATCTGAAAACGGCTGTGGCGCTGAAGTTGCCTGAGAATGTGGAGTTGGTGGCATGTGAAACCCGCATGTGGAGCATTCGTTTGTGTGGGATGCTCTACCAGGTTCATTCCTAGATAATGCACTCAAAGGGCACTAAGCCTAGCGTGTGAAAACTGAGTTTCCTTGAGAGCTGCTTGGAAGCCTGATGGTGTGTGAAGTTAGTGAGCCAAATGGAGTTGTTCTCCCACAAGAACCACTCGGCTGATCCTTCTTCAATATGCCCTTCACCAACATGCAGTGTTTCCTTGATTGAATTAGCTCTCACACCAATATTTGCGTCTAGAGCCTTTGCATTGAGGGCTATCTGAAAACGGCTGTGGCGCTGAAGTTGCCTGTGAATGTGGAGTTGGTGGCATGTGAAACCCGCATGTGGAGCATTCGTTTGTGTGGGATGCTCTACCAGGTTCATTCCTAGATAATGCACTCAAAGGGCACTAAGTATAGACTGTGAAAACTGAGTTTCCTTGAGAGCTGCTTGGAAGCCTGATGGTGTGTGAAGTTAGTGAGCCAAATGGAGTTGTTCTCCCACAAGAACCACTCGGCTGATCCTTCTTCAATATGCCCTTCAACAACATGCGGTGTTTCCTTGATTGAATTAGCTCTCACACCAATATTTGTGTCTAGAGCCTTTGCATTGAGGGCTATCTGAAAACGGCTGTGGCGCTGAAGTTGCCTGTGAATGTGGAGTTGGTGGCATGTGAAACCCGCATGTGAAGCATTCGTTTGTGTGGGATGCTCTACCAGGTTCATCCCTAGATAATGCACTCAAAGGGCACTAAGCATAGAGTGTGAAAACTGAGTTTCCTTGAGAGCTGCTTGGAAGCCTGATGGTGTGTGAAGTTAGTGAGCCAAATGGAGTTGTTCTCCCACAAGAACCACTCGGCTGATCCTTCTTCAATATGCCCTTCACCAACATGCAGTGTTTCCTTGATTGAATTAGCTCTCACACCAATATTTGCGTCTAGAGCCTTTGCATTGAGGGCTATCTGAAAACGGCTGTGGCGCTGAAGTTGCCTGTGAATGTGGAGTTGGTGGCATGTGAAACCCGCATGTGGAGCATTCGTTTGTGTGGGATGCTCTACCAGGTTCATTCACAGATAATGCACTCAAAGGGCACTAAGCATAGAGTGTGAAAACTGAGTTTCCTTGAGAGCTGCTTGGAAGCCTGATGGTGTGTGAAGTTAGTGAGCCAAATGGAGTTGTTCTCCCACAAGAACCACTCGGCTGATCCTTCTTCAATATGCCCTTCACCAACATGCAGTGTTTCCTTGATTGAATTAGCTCTCACACCAATATTTGCGTCTAGAGCCTTTGCATTGAGGGCTATCTGAAAACGGCTGTGGCGCTGAAGTTGCCTGAGAATGTGGAGTTGGTGGCATGTGAAACCCGCATGTGGAGCATTCGTTTGTGTGGGATGCTCTACCAGGTTCATTCCCAGATAATGCACTCAAAGGGCACTAAGCATAGAGTGTGAAAACTGAGTTTCCTTGAGAGCTGCTTGGAAGCCTGATGGTGTGTGAAGTTAGTGAGCCAAATGGAGTTGTTCTCCCACAAGAACCACTCGGCTGATCCTTCTTCAATATGCCCTTCACCAACATGCGGTGTTTCCTTGATTGAATTAGCTCTCACACCAATATTTGCGTCTAGAGCCTTTGCATTGAGGGCTATCTGAAAACGGCTGTGGCGCTGAAGTTGCCTGAGAATGTGGAGTTGGTGGCATGTGAAACCCGCATGTGGAGCATTCGTTTGTGTGGGATGCTCTACCAGGTTCATTCCTAGATAATGCACTCAAACGGCACTAAGCATAGAGTGTGAAAACTGAGTTTCCTTGAGAGCTGCTTGGAAGCCTGATGGTGTGTGAAGTTAGTGAGCCAAATGGAGTTGTTCTCCCACAAGAACCACTCGGCTGATCCTTCTTCAATATGCCCTTCACCAACATGCAGTGTTTCCTTGATTGAATTAGCTCTCACACCAATATTTGCGTCTAGAGCCTTTGCATTGTGGGCTATCTGAAAACGGCTGTGGCGCTGAAGTTGCCTGTCAATGTGGAGTTGGTAGCATGTGAAACCCGCATGTGGAGCATTCGTTTGTGTGGGATGCTCTACCAGGTTCATCCCTAGATAATGCACTCAAAGGGCACTAAGCATAGAGTGTGAAAACTGAGTTTCCTTGAGAGCTGCTTGGAAGCCTGATGGTGTGTGAAGTTAGTGAGCCAAATGGAGTTGTTCTCCCACAAGAACCACTCGGCTGATCCTTCTTCAATATGCCCTTCACCAACATGCAGTGTTTCCTTGATTGAATTAGCTCTCACACCAATATTTGCGTCTAGAGCCTTTGCATTGAGGGCTATCTGAAAACGGCTGTGGCGCTGAAGTTGCCTGTGAATGTGGAGTTGGTGGCATGTGAAACCCGCATGTGGAGCATTCGTTTGTGTGGGATGCTCTACCAGGTTCATTCCTAGATAATGCACTCAAAGGGCACTAAGCATAGAGTGTGAAAACTGAGTTTCCTTGAGAGCTGCTTGGAAGCCTGATGGTGTGTGAAGTTAGTGTGCCTAATGGACTTGTTCTCCCACAAGAACCACTCGGCTGATCCTTCTTCAATATGCCCTTCACCAACATGCAGTGTTTCCTTGATTGAATTAGCTCTCACACCAATATTTGCATCTAGAGCCTTTGAATTGTGGACTATCTGAAAACGGCTGTGGCTCTGAATTTGCCTGAGAATGTGGAGTTGGTGGCATGTGAAACCCGCATGTGGAGCATTCGTTTGTGTGGGATGCTCTACCAGCTTCATTTCAGTCCTAGGCACTCAAAGGGCACTAAGCATAGAGTGTGAAAACTGAGTTTTCTTGAGAGCTGCTTGGAAGCCTGATGGTGTGTGAAGTTAGTGAGCCAAATGGAGTTGTTCTCCCACAAGAACCATTCGGCTGATCCTTCTTCACTATGCCCTTCACCAACATGCGGTGTTTCCTTGATTGAATTAGCTCTCACACCAATATTTGCGTCTAGAGCCTTTGCATTGAGGGCTATCTGAAAACGGCTGTGGCGCTGAAGTTGCCTGAGAATGTGGAGTTGGTGGCATGTGAAACCCGCATGTGGAGCATTCGTTTGTGTGGGATGCTCTACCAGGTTCATTCCTAGATAATGCACTCAAAGGGCACTAAGCATAGAGTGTGAAAACTGAGTTTCCTTGAGAGCTGCTTGGAAGCCTGATGGTGTGTGAAGTTAGTGAGCCAAATGGAGTTGTTCTCCCACAAGAACCACTCGGCTGATCCTTCTTCAATATGCCCTTCACCAACATGCAGTGTTTCCTTGATTGAATTAGCTCTCACACCAATATTTGCGTCTAGAGCCTTTGCATTGTGGGCTATCTGAAAACGGCTGTGGCGCTGAAGTTGCCTGTCAATGTGGAGTTGGTGGCATGTGAAACCCGCATGTGGAGCATTCGTTTGTGTGGGATGCTCTATCAGGTTCATCCTTAGATAATGCACTCAAAGGGCACTAAGCATAGAGTGTGAAAACTGAGTTTCCTTGAGAGCTGCTTGGAAGCCTGATGGTGTGTGAAGTTAGTGAGCCAAATGGAGTTGTTCTCCCACAAGAACCACTCGGCTGATCCTTCTTCAATATGCCCTTCACCAACATGCAGTGTTTCCTTGATTGAATTAGCTCTCACACCAATATTTGCGTCTAGAGCCTTTGCATTGAGGGCTATCTGAAAACGGCTGTGGCGCTGAAGTTGCCTGTGAATGTGGAGTTGGTGGCATGTGAAACCCGCATGTGGAGCATTCGTTTGTGTGGGATGCTCTACCAGGTTCATTCCTAGATAATGCACTCAAAGGGCACTAAGCATAGAGTGTGAAAACTGAGTTTCCTTGAGAGCTGCTTGGAAGCCTGATGGTGTGTGAAGTTAGTGTGCCTAATGGACTTGTTCTCCCACAAGAACCACTCGGCTGATCCTTCTTCAATATGCCCTTCACCAACATGCAGTGTTTCCTTGATTGAATTAGCTCTCACACCAATATTTGCATCTAGAGCCTTTGAATTGTGGACTATCTGAAAACGGCTGTGGCTCTGAATTTGCCTGAGAATGTGGAGTTGGTGGCATGTGAAACCCGCATGTGGAGCATTCGTTTGTGTGGGATGCTCTACCAGGTTCATTCCTAGATAATGCACTCAAAGGGCACTAAGCATAGAGTGTGAAAACTGAGTTTCCTTGAGAGCTGCTTGGAAGCCTGATGGTGTGTGAAGTTAGTGAGCCAAATGGAGTTGTTCTCCCACAAGAACCACTCGGCTGATCCTTCTTCAATATGCCCTTCACCAACATGCAGTGTTTCCTTGATTGAATTAGCTCTCACACCAATATTTGCGTCTAGAGCCTTTGCATTGAGGGCTATCTGAAAACGGCTGTGGCGCTGAAGTTGCCTGAGAATGTGGAGTTGGTGGCATGTGAAACCCGCATGTGGAGCATTCGTTTGTGTGGGATGCTCTACCAGGTTGATTCCTAGATAATGCACTCAAAGGGCACTAAGTATAGAGTGTGAAAACTGAGTTTCCTTGAGAGCTGCTTGGAAGCCTGATGGTGTGCGAAGTTAGTGAGCCAAATGGAGTTGTTCTCCCACAAGAACCACTCGGCTGATCCTTCTTCAATATGCCCTTCACAAACATGCGGTGTTTTCTTGATTGAATTAGCTCTCACACCAATATTTGCGTCTAGAGCCTTTGCATTGAGGGCTATCTGAAAACGGCTGTGGCGCTGAAGTTGCCTGAGAATGTGGAGTTGGTGGCATGTGAAACCCGCATGTGGAGCATTCGTTTGTGTGGGATGCTCTACCAGGTTCATCCCTACATAATGCACTCAAAGGGCACTAAGCATAGAGTGTGAAAACTGAGTTTCCTTGAGAGCTGCTTGGAAGCCGGATGGTGTGTGAAGTTAGTGAGCCAAATGGAGTTGTTCTCCCACAAGAACCACTCGGCTGATCCTTCTTCAATATGCCCTTCACCAACATGCAGTGTTTCCTTGATTGAATTAGCTCTCACACCAATATTTGCGTCTAGAACCTTTGCATTGAGGGCTATCTGAAAACGGCTGTGGCGCTGAAGTTGCCTGAGAATGTGGAGTTGGTGGCATGTGAAACCCGCATGTGGAGCATTCGTTTGTGTGGGATGCTCTACCAGGTTCATTCCTAGATAATGCACTCAAAGGGCACTAAGCATAGAGTGTGAAAACTGAGTTTCCTTGAGAGCTGCTTGGAAGCCTGATGGTGTGTGAAGTTAGTGAGCCAAATGGAGTTGTTCTCCCACAAGAACCACTAGGCTGATCCTTCTGCAATATGCCCTTCACCAACATGCAGTGTTTCCTTGATTGAATTAGCTCTCACACCAATATTTGCGTCTAGAGCCTTTGCATTGAGGGCTATCTGAAAACGGCTGTGGCGCTGAAGTTGCCTGTGAATGTGGAGTTGGTGTCATGTGAAACCCGCATGTGGAGCATTCGTTTGTGTGGGATGCTCTACCAGGTTCATTCCTAGATAATGCACTCAAAGGGCACTAAGCATAGAGTGTGAAAACTGAGTTTCCTTGAGAGCTGCTTGGAAGCCTGATGGTGTGTGAAGTTAGTGAGCCAAATGGAGTTGTTCTCTCACAAGAACCACTCGGCTGATCCTTCTTCAATATGCCCTTCACCAACATGCAGTGTTTCCTTGATTGAATTAGCTCTCACACCAATATTTGTGTCTAGAGCCTTTGCATTGAGGGCTATCTGAAAACGGCTGGGGCGCTGAAGTTGCCTGTCAATGTGGAGTTGGTGGCATGTGAAACCCGCATGTGGAGCATTCGTTTGTGTGGGATGCTCTACCAGCTTCATTTCAGTCCTAGGCACTCAAAGGGCACTAAGCATAAAGTGTGAAAACTGAGTTTTCTTGAGAGCTGCTTGGAAGCCTGATGGTGTGTGAAGTTAGTGAGCCAAATGGAGTTGTTCTCCCACAAGAACCACTCGGCTGATCCTTCTTCAATATGCCCTTCACCAACATGCAGTGTTTCCTTGATTGAATTAGCTCTCACACCAATATTTGTGTCTAGAGCCTTTGCATTGAGGGCTATCTGAAAACGGCTGTGGCGCTGAAGTTGCCTGTCAATGTGGAGTTGGTGTCATGTGAAACCCGCATGTGGAGCATTCGTTTGTGTGGGATGCTCTACCAGCTTCATTTCAGTCCTAGGGCCTCAAAGGGCACTAAGCATAAAGTGTGAAAACTGAGTTTCCTTGAGAGCTGCTTGGAAGCCTGATGGTGTGTGAAGTTAGTGAGCCAAATGGAGTTGTTCTCCCACAAGAACCATTCGGCTGATCCTTCTTCAATATGCCCTTCACCAACATGCGGTGTTTCCTTGATTGAATTAGCTCTCACACCAATATTTGCGTCTAGAGCCTTTGCATTGAGGGCTATCTGAAAACGGCTGTGGCGCTGAAGTTGCCTGAGAATGTGGAGTTGGTGGCATGTGAAACCCGCAAGTGGAGCATTCGTTTGTGTGGGATGCTCCACCAGGTTCATTCCTAGATAATGCACTCAAAGGGCACTAAGCATAGAGTGTGAAAACTGAGTTTCCTTGAGAGCTGCTTGCAAGCCTGATGGTGTGTGAAGTTAGTGAGCCAAATGGAGTTGTTCTCCCACAAGAACCCTCAGCTCATCCTTCTTCAATATGCCCTTCACCAACATGCAGTGTTTCCTTGATTGAATTAGCTCTCACACCAATATTTGTGTCTAGAGCCTTTGCATTGAGGGCTATCTGAAAACGGCTGTGGCGCTGAAGTTGCCTGTGAATGTGGAGTTGGTGGCATGTGAAACCCGCATGTGGAGCATTCGTTTGTGTGGGATGCTCTACCAGGTTCATCCCTAGATAATGCACTCAAAGGGCACTAAGCATAGAGTGTGAAAACCGAGTTTCCTTGAGAGCTGCTTGGAAGTCTGATGGTGTGTGAAGTTAGTGAGCCAAATGGAGTTGTTCTCCCACAAGAACCACTCGGCTGATCCTTCTTCAATATGCCCTTCACCAACATGCAGTGTTTCCTTGATTGAATTAGCTCTCACACCAATATTTGCGTCTAGAGCCTTTGCATTGAGGGCTATCTGAAAACGGCTGTGGCGCTGAAGTTGCCTGTCAATGTGGAGTTGTTGACATGTGAAATCCGCATGTGGAGCATTCGTTTGTGTGGGATGCTCACCAAATTTCATTTCAGTCCTAGGTACTCAAAAGGCACTAAGCATATAGTGTGAAAACTGAGTTTCCTTGAGAGCTGCTTGGAAGCCTGATGGTGTGTGAAGTTAGTGAGCCAAATGGAGTTGTTCTCCCACAAGAACCACTCGGCTGATCCTTCTTCAATATGCCCTTCACCAACATGCAGTGTTTCCTTGATTGAATTAGCTCTCACACCAATATTTGTGTCTAGAGCCTTTGCATTGAGGGCTATCTGAAAACGGCTGTGGCGCTGAAGTTGCCTAAGAATGTGGAGTTGGTGACATGTGAAACCCGCATGTGGAGCATTCGTTTGTGTGGGATGCTCACCAACCTTCATGTCAGTCCTATGTACTCAAAAGGCACTAAGCATAGAGTGTGAAAACTGAGTTTCCTTGAGAGCTGCTTGGAAGCCTGATGGTGTGTGAAGTTAGTGTGCCAAATGGAGTTGTTCTCCCACAAGAACCACTCGGCTGATCCTTCTTCAATATGCCCTTCACCAACATGCAGTGTTTCCTTGATTGAATTAGCTCTCACACCAGTATGTGCGTCTAGAGCCTTTGCATTGAGGGCTATCTGAAAACGGCTGTGGGGCTGAAGTTGCCTGAGAATGTGGAGTTGGTGGCATGTGAAACCCGCATGTGGAGCATTCGTTTGTGTGGGATGCTCTACCAGGTTCATTCCTAGATAATGCACTCAAAGGGCACTAAGCCTAGAGTGTGAAAACTGAGTTTCCTTGAGAGCTGCTTGGAAGCCTGATGGTGTGTGAAGTTAGTGAGCCAAATGGAGTTGTTCTCCCACAAGAACCACTCGGCTGATCCTTCTTCAATATGCCCTTCACCAACATGCAGTGTTTCCTTGATTGAATTAGCTCTCACACCAATATTTGCGTCTAGAGCCTTTGCATTGTGGGCTATCTGAAAACGGCTGGGGCGCTGAAGTTGCCTGTGAATGTGGAGTTGGTGGCATGTGAACCCCGCATGTGGAGCATTCGTTTGTGTGGGATGCTCTACCAGGTTCAATCCTAGATAATGCACTCAAAGGCCACTAAGCATAGAGTGTGAAAACTGAGTTTCCTTGAGAGCTCCTTGGAAGCCTGATGGTGTGTGAAGTTAGTGAGCCAAATGGAGTTGTTCTCCCACAAGAACCACTCGGCTGATCCTTCTTCAATATGCCCTTCACCAACATGCAGTGTTTCCTTGATTGAATTAGCTCTCACACCAATATTTGCGTCTAGAGCCTTTGCATTGAGGGCTATCTGAAAACGGCTGTGGCGCTGAAGTTGCCTGAGAATGTGGAGTTGGTGGCATGTGAAACCCGCATGTGGAGCATTCGTTTGTGTGGGATGCTCTACCAGGTTCATTCCTAGATAATGCACTCAAAGGGTACTAAGCATAGAGTGTGAAAACTGAGTTTCCTTGAGAGCTGCTTGGAAGCCTGATGGTGTGTGAAGTTAGTGAGCCAAATGGAGTTGTTGTCCCACAAGAACCACTCGGCTGATCCTTCTTCAATATGCCCTTCACCAACATGCAGTGTTTCCTTGATTGAATTAGCTCTCACACCAATATTTGCGTCTAGAGCCTTTGCATTGAGGACTATCTGAAAACGGCTGTGGCGCTGAAGTTGCCTGAGAATGTGGAGTTGGTGGCATGTGAAACCCGCATGTGGAGCATTCGTTTGTGTGGGATGCTCTACCAGGTTCATTCCTAGATAATGCACTCAAAGGGCACTAAGCATAGAGTGTGAAAACTGAGTTTCCTTGAGAGCTGCTTGGAAGCCTGATGGTGTGTGAAGTTAGTGAGCCAAATGGAGTTGTTCTCTCACAAGAACCACTCGGCTGATCCTTCTTCAATATGCCCTTCACCAACATGCAGTGTTTCCTTGATTGAATTAGCTCTCACACCAATATTTGTGTCTAGAGCCTTTGCATTGAGGGCTATCTGAAAACGGCTGTGGCGCTGAAGTTGCCTGTCAATGTGGAGTTGGTGGCATGTGAAACCCGCATGTGGAGCATTCGTTTGTGTGGGATGCTCTACCAGCTTCATTTCAGTCCTAGGCACTCAAAGGGCACTAAGCATAAAGTGTGAAAACTGAGTTTTCTTGAGAGCTGCTTGGAAGCCTGATGGTGTGTGAAGTTAGTGAGCCAAATGGAGTTGTTCTCCCACAAGAACCATTCGGCTGATCCTTCTTCAATATGCCCTTCACCAACATGCAGTGTTTCCTTGATTGAATTAGCTCTCACACCAATATTTGCGTCTAGAGCCTTTGCATTGAGGGCTATCTGAAAACGGCTGTGGTGCTGAAGTTGCCTGAGAATGTGGAGTTGGTGGCATGTGAAACCCGCATGTGGAGCATTCGTTTGTGTGGGATGCTCTACCAGGTTCATTCCTAGATAATGCACTCAAAGGGCACTAAGCATAGAGTGTGAAAACTGAGTTTCCTTGAGAGCTGCTTGGAAGCCTGATGGTGTGTGAAGTTAGTGAGCCAAATGGAGTTGTTCTCCCACAAGAACCACTCGGCTGATCCTTCTTCAATATGCCCTTCACCAACATGCAGTGTTTCCTTGATTGAATTAGCTCTCACACCAATATTTGCGTCTAGAGCCTTTGCATTGAGGGCTATCTGAAAACGGCTGTGGCGCTGAAGTTGCCTGAGAATGTGGAGTTGGTGGCATGTGAAACCCGCATGTGGAGCATTCGTTTGTGTGGGATGCTCTACCAGGTTCATTCCTAGATAATGCACTCAAAGGGCACTAAGCCTAGAGTGTGAAAACTGAGTTTCCTTGAGAGCTGCTTGGAAGCCTGATGGTGTGTGAAGTTAGTGAGCCAAATGGAGTTGTTCTCCCACAAGAACCACTCGGCTGATCCTTCTTCAATATGCCCTTCACCAACATGCAGTGTTTCCTTGATTGAATTAGCTCTCACACCAATATTTGCGTCTAGAGCCTTTGCATTGAGGGCTATCTGAAAACGGCTGTGGCGCTGAAGTTGCCTGTGAATGTGGAGTTGGTGGCATGTGAAACCCGCATGTGGAGCATTCGTTTGTGTGGGATGCTCTACCAGGTTCAATCCTAGATAATGCACTCAAAGGGCACTAAGCATAGAGTGTGAAAACTGAGTTTCCTTGAGAGCTCCTTGGAAGCCTGATGGTGTGTGAAGTTAGTGAGCCAAATGGAGTTGTTCTCCCACAAGAACCACTCGGCTGATCCTTCTTCAATATGCCCTTCACCAACCTGCAGTGTTTCCTTGATTGAATTAGCTCTCACACCAATATTTGCGTCTAGAGCCTTTGCATTGAGGGCTATCTGAAAACGGCTGTGGCGCTGAAGTTGCCTGAGAATGTGGAGTTGGTGGCATGTGAAACCCGCATGTGGAGCATTCGTTTGTGTGGGATGCTCTACCAGGTTCATTCCTAGATAATGCACTCAAAGGGTACTAAGCATAGAGTGTGAAAACTGAGTTTCCTTGAGAGCTGCTTGGAAGCCTGATGGTGTGTGAAGTTAGTGAGCCAAATGGAGTTGTTGTCCCACAAGAACCACTCGGCTGATCCTTCTTCAATATGCCCTTCACCAACATGCAGTGTTTCCTTGATTGAATTAGCTCTCACACCAATATTTGCGTCTAGAGCCTTTGCATTGAGGGCTATCTGAAAACGGCTGTGGCGCTGAAGTTGCCTGAGAATGTGGAGTTGGTGGCATGTGAAACCCGCATGTGGAGCATTCGTTTGTGTGGGATGCTCTACCAGGTTCATTCCCAGATAATGCACTCAAAGGGCACTAAGCATAGAGTGTGAAAACTGAGTTTCCTTGAGAGCTGCTTGGAAGCCTGATGGTGTGTGAAGTTAGTGAGCCAAATGGAGTTGTTCTCTCACAAGAACCACTCGGCTGATCCTTCTTCAATATGCCCTTCACCAACATGCAGTGTTTCCTTGATTGAATTAGCTCTCACACCAATATTTGTGTCTAGAGCCTTTGCATTGAGGGCTATCTGAAAACGGCTGTGGCGCTGAAGTTGCCTGTCAATGTGGAGTTGGTGGCATGTGAAACCCGCATGTGGAGCATTCGTTTGTGTGGGATGCTCTACCAGCTTCATTTCAGTCCTAGGCACTCAAAGGGCACTAAGCATAAAGTGTGAAAACTGAGTTTTCTTGAGAGCTGCTTGGAAGCCTGATGGTGTGTGAAGTTAGTGAGCCAAATGGAGTTGTTCTCCCACAAGAACCATTCGGCTGATCCTTCTTCAATATGCCCTTCACCAACATGCAGTGTTTCCTTGATTGAATTAGCTCTCACACCAATATTTGCGTCTAGAGCCTTTGCATTGAGGGCTATCTGAAAACGGCTGTGGTGCTGAAGTTGCCTGAGAATGTGGAGTTGGTGGCATGTGAAACCCGCATGTGGAGCATTCGTTTGTGTGGGATGCTCTACCAGGTTCATTCCTAGATAATGCACTCAAAGGGCACTAAGCATAGAGTGTGAAAACTGAGTTTCCTTGAGAGCTGCTTGGAAGCCTGATGGTGTGTGAAGTTAGTGAGCCAAATGGAGTTGTTCTCCCACAAGAACCACTCGGCTGATCCTTCTTCAATATGCCCTTCACCAACATGCAGTGTTTCCTTGATTGAATTAGCTCTCACACCAATATTTGCGTCTAGAGCCTTTGCATTGAGGGCTATCTGAAAACGGCTGTGGCGCTGAAGTTGCCTAAGAATGTGGAGTTGGTGACATGTGAAACCCGCATGTGGAGCATTCGTTTGTGTGGGATGCTCACCAACCTTCATTTCAGTCCTAGGTACTCAAAAGGCACTAAGCATAGAGTGTGAAAACTTGTAGCGCGCCCCTGGCCAGCAGGGAATAAAACGCAGACACCGAAGTTCTTCTCTGATCACACTTTATTGGAGCGCCGCTTGGTTGAGGGCAAGATGGTGGTGGGGGCGCAGGGAGAGCAAAGCGGATGGCTTATATGCAACTCTATGAGAGGCGTGTCTATGGCTCAGTGGCTGGTCGTGATAGGACAGTGAGTGCTTACTTGTCAGATTGGGATAGGTCGCTGCTGTTGCCGGGCAAACTAGGGCAGGAAGCTACGTCAGGGCAGAGTTGTTTACTCTGTGCCTGTCGCCATCTTGTAATGGCGGCTGACTGCGCTCTGCAATTCCCCCTTTTATTTTTTCTATGATACAGCAAAGGTATGGCTCAGTGACTGTGCCTGTCTTAGGTCATCCGACCTCTCGTCAGGTCCTTACCCGTCATGGGAAGCTTAGGCAGATGACAAGGCCTAACTCCTGTCTTAGGTTGGTACCTGACTGGGTCAGAGGTTGCCCGTCTTTGACTACCAGCCCTGGCTACCGCATAGGCGAGAACCAGAATCGAGGGATTTGAGACTACTGATCCCTATCGGGTGCAATGGCTCGAAAGCCTCCGAGTGCAAGGGCATCAGGTAGGGTCTCATCATTCTCCTCTGAGCAAACTGATCCAGGCCTGGGGGGAAGCGCCTGCCTCCATAGCTGCCAAGGCTCGAACGATGGCGACCTTGTCCCGCCTGACACTTCGCCGAATCCTACAGACCAAAAACAGAGCCAAGACTATACCTCCGAGGCAAAAAATTGCAAACATTCCTACGCCAACCCATTCTTTAAAATAGGAAAAGGTATTCCAAATCCAATCGGTAAAATCTTGAAGGGTCACCACCTCAGCTCGGGTGGCATTCAGGCTCACAATCTCAAGGGTAAGATTATTCATTAATTTTTCGAATTCCCGGGACCAATTTCCTGCAAGAAAGGTGGAGAGTCTTTTAGATTCCTGCAAAGAAGCGGGATAGGGAGTAATACACATATGCTTCTCTCGACTAACACAACTTATACTAACTATATCAAACAACTCACCTATAGACTGTTCTACCAAATCAACTCTTTTATTGACAAGTAATAATCCGGTGGCTAAATGGTTGCTAATCCTTTGTTGAGTATATAATGCTTGTGCTGTTTTCTCCACTACTGTATTGACCGTCTGAGCCGTTTGTACTTGGCTAGCCATAGCCACGCCGGCTGTGACTGCGGCTGCCACTGATGACACTACGGCTGTAACAATGGCTGCTGTAATGCCGAAATCTCTCTTCGAACGGAACAGATTAGCTATAGGAAAGGTTTCCGGATTAGCCTGTACTGGTATGGGCACAAACACTGGTAAGCGCATAACAACTGCAGAATCATGTCGTCCAGATTGCCAGCATTGACTTAGGATACAATTCTGTGCCCGGCAATCCAACTGTGCTAGAGAATAATTAAATTGCAGAAACAGGAAGGGAGGGTGTACACACACTCTTCCACCTGTATAATTGAGTTGGTTTAATTGTTTTTTGTGGGTGAGTGTAAAACTCTGAGATGAGGTATTTAAGAATCCAGTAGCATTATACAATGTAATAGAGCTATGGGATAAGGTAGCAAATGCTGAAAGATCGCAAACAGCACCCCGAGCATTGCCTAATATCCAGGCTGAAAAGGGATTTCCAAGCTTGGTAGAATTATGCTTCCATAAAAAACGAGAAAAATGGGGTGCAAGCCAAAAACCATCAGATATGGGCATTGCTCTCATATAACTATCTTTGCAATTCAAAAACTGAGGAGGATAATCTAAATAGGAATTGAAACAGCGAGGCAAAGAAATAGAGACCGTTAAATTCGAGGAAACTCTTTTAGCAAAGGGATAACTAACTAAACTATGAATCATATAGGTGGCAACATTAACAGTAACAGAACCACTACTTCCATCACCACTCCCGGATAAAACTCCTTTAAAAACAATATTAGTTAGCATTTCTGTAAGTATTCTACTATCTACCTTTAGATTCATTAAAGGATTATGGAAACTAGCAAATGTCCCATTCTTAATAAAAAAACAGGGAGCCGATCGATTATAAGAAAAGCACAGCGTGCCATTAAGTAAAAATTGAATCTGATTAAAACTTTCCTCATTGCCACTATCATGTAATATAGAAGAACAGGGTACTTCAAAACGACAAGCAGTGGCAACAAACTGTGGAAAATTATTGGATTCATTATGGACAGGAATGGGAATGGGCCAGGTCCTGGTAAAAGACCAGAAGACCTTATCTGTACTCTCAACTATGCTCAACATCATCAGCCATATCATCCAGATTATGCTCCGAAGTAAGATCATCTTCTTCATTGCTTTGGCGTGACGTTGCCGCGATCTTCTTGGTCAGTCTTTCCGGAACCCACACAGGATCAGAGCGAGTCTGCGGAAAAACACAAACAGCTCCCCTGGATCTCTGAATCACAGGATCCGGTCCATACCATTTGTTATCTAGAATATCTTTCCACATTACTGTCACAGGTGGAGCATTTACTGGGGATACATGGCGATCAGCCGCTGAGGATTCATGATCGCGTAAAATCAAAAAATTAAGTGTGTAGAGTGCTAGAGACACTCTTTCCTTGGGGGTGGCAAGTCCTAAAACTCCCCCTTTTTGTTTAAGTAACATCTCTTCCAAAGAGCGATTCGCTCTCTCCACAATTCCTTGTCCTTGTGGATTATAGGTTAAGCCAGTGGTATGAGAAACCTGTAAGCGAGAACAAAATGTTGCAAATCCTGCGGAAGTATAGGCTGGTCCATTATCTGTCTTTAAGTTAAGTGGCTTTCCCCATGCTGCCCAAGCTGCAAGACAATGAGTCTTGACATGCGTCACTCTTTCTCCTGGCAGCGGGGTGGCATGAATAATGCCGGAGTACGTGTCAACTGACACATGGACATATTTCAGTCTACCAAATTCTGGAACATGAGTAACATCCATCTGCCACAAAGCCAAAGGTTTTAGACCACGGGGATTGACGCCCACATGGGGGGAAGGATGAAAAGGAACACAAGAGCCACAGCTCTTGACAATAGTGCGAGCTTGCTCTCTAGTAATCTTAAATTTAGAGCGTAAAACACTGCTAGGAACATGATATAATTTATGAAAATTTTCAGCCAAAACACATGGATCAGTGGCAAGAAAAACCATGGCACGGGTAGCCTTATCCACTAAATCATTCCCCATTGATAATGGCCCTGGGAGTAAAGAATGAGCCCTAATATGGCTTATATAGAATGGATTCTTTCTTGACAAAATACATAACTGGATTTGCTGCAAAATGGGTACTATCATACTAGCATGATTAATATCTGCCGCAACCTCTAGGCCGCGGACGGCGTTAACAACATATTGAGAATCTGAATACAAATTAAAAGGTTCCTCAAACTGCTGAAACACCGTAAGAACTATGCGGCACTCAACTACTTGCGCAGCATCTGGTTGAAACATTTGACAGACTGGTTCTCGCCCCTGAACCATATAGGCACCACAACCTGTTTTAGACCCATCAGTGAATATAACCAGTGCCTGTGGCAACGGGTCTCTGGACGTAATCTTAGGAAAATAGACCAGGTTCCGATTCACAAATGACAATATTGGATCTTTTGGATAATGATTATCAATATATCCTGAAAAACTGCTACATAGAATAGCCCACTCATCAACAGTGGCCGCCAATGCTTCTATTTGGGATCTAGTATATGGCACAATCAAGGATTGGGGATCCATACCAAAATGGCTAAGACAAAATTTTAAACCCACTAATGCTAGATGCGCAACAAGCTCAGGATAACATGCAAGGGTTTTCGCTCCTAAAGAATGCCCATGAAGCCACCACAGGGGTCCTTCTTGCCATAGTACCCCTGTTGGATAGGCCTTGGTTTTCAAAAGGCACAAAGCAAGAGGTTTGGTGGGATCATAACGACATAGCTGAGCCTGTTCAATGGCCTTTTCCACTTTACTTAAGGCTACTTTTGCCGCTGGGGTAAGCGTACGCCGTGAAGTCACGTCAGGATCTCCCTCCAGGATAGAATAAAGCGGCTGCAATTCAGCCCGTGGAATAGATAGAAATCCACGTAGCCAATTTATATCCCCTAAGAGTTGCTGAAAATCATTTAAGGTATTCAAGTGATCTGTGTAAACTTTGATTTTCTGGGGTCTGACATGTTGAGAATTTACTATAGTCCCCAAGAACTGCACAATCTGAGTGCGTTGCACCTTTTCGGGTGAAACAAGCAATCCTTTATCTTCTAATACTGCTGAAAGGGCTATGAAAGCTGCATTAAGCAATTCAGAATTATCAGGTGTCAATAGGATATCATCCATGTAATGAATGATCCGCACCTTTGGGTAGGCCTGACGAATTGGTTGTAAGGCAGCACCTACATAGAGCTGGCATATGGTAGGGCTGTTTGCCATACCTTGAGGCAAGACTTTCCACTGGAATCTTAAATCTGGTTCCTCATGATTTATAGATGGCAAGGTGAAAGCAAATCTTTCTCTGTCCTTGGAATGTAGCAGAATCGAGAAAAAGCAATCTTTAATATCCAGTACAAAAATAGGCCATGTCTTTGGTAATACTGTCAATAGTGGGAGACCACGTTGTACTGGTCCCATAATTCGCATTTGTGCATTGACCGCTCTAAGGTCGTGTAACAATCTCCATTTTCCAGATTTCTTTTTAATAACAAATATGGGTGTATTCCAAGCGGAAGTTGAGGATTCAATATGTCCTTGAGCTAATTGCTCCATTACTAGTTCCTTTGCTGCGCACAGTTTTTCCGATGAGAGGGGCCACTGAGGCACCCACACAGCTTTAGATGTAGTCCAGGGTATTTGTAAATCTCCCTCAGTGGCCCCTAGGAAAAACCCAGCCCTTTTCTATCTTTCTTGGGATTTGGGGTAATGGGTGTTGTTCTCCCTTGAAGTCTAGCTCCTAATCCCGACCCAGGGACAAATCCTTGTTTTTTCATTATCTGTTTACTGGTCATAGAATACTCATTTGTTAATATAAGCTGCATCTGTTGCTGAACATCTCTTCCCCATAAATTAATGTTAAGATCCACTACAAAAGGGATAAATCTGCCTGACTGATCTTGAGTCCTCCATAATAATTCTTTTGCACTTATAGCTGGTGTATTTGCATAGCCTAATCCCTGCAAACTACACGAAGATTGCTGCAAAGGCCATTCTTTGGGCCAATCACATTTCCTGATTATACTTCTGTCAGCCCCAGTATCGAGCAGTCCTGAGAACTTTCTACCCTCTATTTCCAGAACTATCATCGGCCGTTCATCTAGTTCCATGGAAAGATAGGCCAGATCTACACCGGTGGAGCCAAAACCTTTATCACCTCTAGGGATGTTCTTAGCTGGGTATTTATCATGTTCAGATGGGAGGATAAGTAATTGAGCAATCCGATCTCCAGGGCTAATAGACACTACGCCTTGAGGCGCATGACATAGGACCTTTATAACTCCCTGATAATCTGGATCAATGACTCCGGGGAAAACCACAAGTCCTCGTATCGTAGATGAGGAACGACCCAAAACTAGTCCCACAGTCCCCTTTTCAAGATGTCCCTTCATGTCTGTATCAATTGCCTGAATTCCCATTTTTGCTGTCAGTACCAATCCGGAGGCGGCACGGAGGTCCAGCCCTGCGGAGCCTGCCGTCGCTCTCCGGGGGGAGCCAGTGGGCTCATATCCGGTTCCTGAGTGGCCCCAAATATTTTCGGGCCCTGGGGTCGGGGGCCCGTCCACCCGTTTTTTTGCTGTTGATTTTGAGGTATTGGCTGTCCATTGATATCTTTATAAGATCGACACTCACTAGCCCAATGTTTTCCCCTCTTGCATCTAGGGCAGGTGCCAGGCTGCCGGGGCGTAGCAGATCGGCCATTAACTGGTTGTTTGTTCCTTGGGCACTGTTTCCTAAAATGTCCTGCGTTACCACAAGCAAAGCACACACCTGACCTTCGGCCGGATGCGGCCTGTTTCGTGGCTGCTAGGACTGCAGCTGCTAGGCCAGAATTAGTAAGTGGCCCGCCCACTTCCCGGCATGCTTTAAGCCAGGCCTCCAGACCCTTTCCTTTCCATGGAGTAATGGCTCTTCTACATTCTGTGGTACACTGCTCATATACTAACTGTTGTACCAAAGGCAAGGCAGTTTCTATATCTCCAAATATTCTCCCTGCTGCTTCAAGCATCCTGGCTACAAAATCTGAGAAAGGCTCAGAGGGTCCCTGAATGATTTTTGTGAGATTGCCAGATACTTCCCCTTTATTAGGCAATGTTCTCCATGCTCGTGAATATATAGTATTGATTTGACCATATACCTCTACTGGAAAGTTAGTCTGATTAGCCGCCCATTGGCCTTGCCCTAAAAGCATATCCGCAGTCCAGTAAGGACGCTCATTTTGAACATTAATTCTGGCTTGGGAATGAGCTGCATCCGTGACTATAGATTTAAAATCTAAGTACTGTCCAACGGAAAGACAGGCTCGGGCTATCTCAAACCAATCGGCTGGGGTATTTGCCTGTTGACTAATTCTTCCCAGCAGAGTGAGAGTATAATTTGCATTTACTCCATATGTCTTGGATGCTTCTACCAGATCTTTCAACTGTTTATAGGTAATAGGTTCATGATATCTGTCCTCATTTTCCGGATTCTGATAAACCGGAAATGCAGAGTAGAGGCGACTTAGCGCCTTCCGGGGAATAAAGTGCCATCCTCCACGAGATGGGTACGGGGGAGGTCGGCATTCCACGTCTCCAGAAGGCACAAAAGCCTCATGCAGACTATGGTCCTTATCTTCTAGTTCTGATAACTCATCGTCAGACGAGTCCTCTTGTGTAGCTACCTCTAAATTCCTAAACTCATCTACTTTTAAATTTCTAAACTTATCTAACATTGGATACAGCGGCCGTTTATTACTCTTTTCTTTATCTTCTTTATTATTACTCTTTTCTTTATCTTCTTTATTTTCTTCTTTTAAGCATGCTTCCTTTTTTCTTTTAGGCCTATTCCCCCTCTCATCAATTGATTCTGCTTCCGAGAGGCTCTTCCCTCTCTCATCAATTGATTCTGCTTCCGAGAGGCTCTCTTGAAACTTAATGAGCTGCTCTCGACCCTGTCTGACATGCTCCATGTTCCGTCCTTCTTTTAAGCAGGATCGGACCAACTTCCAAAGTGGGAGGGATCCGGGTCCCAGCCTTCCTTCCTCTTTTGCCTTTTCTAAATCTTTGCCTAGTTTGTCCCAGCAGCTCAAGGTCAGGTCTCCGGAGACTGCGAACCACGGCGCAGCTGCGTCGTAATCATTTATTATCTTCTGCACTGACCTTGCTGAAATTTTTAAGCCTCGTTGTTTAAGGAGTCCCAGTATGGGGTCAGTGAACTCGCTGCTGGCTGATATTCGGCCTTGATTATTACCCATTTTCTTAGATCTCGTGAAAGGCCGCTTTATCTACAGCGGAGTTACTTTCACTTTGTCCGGGTTCGCGCAAAGACACCAGGCTGACGTAGGCGCAGGAAAAATCAACACAGCAGTCCCACTATTACCGTACCAAAACAATGAGAGCAACAAGAACAGGGTTTATCATACCTGAGAGGTTACCTACCGGTAGTCCGCTCCGTGTGTAGAGTTCTGAACTTCAACCCCTCACTGGTGTCCGCTGGATTCAAAGTTCCCGGGTTTCGGCACCAGCTGTAGCGCGCCCCTGGCCAGCAGGGAATAAAACGCAGACACCGAAGTTCTTCTCTGATCACACTTTATTGGAGCGCCGCTTGGTTGAGGGCAAGATGGTGGTGGGGGCGCAGGGAGAGCAAAGCGGATGGCTTATATGCAACTCTATGAGAGGCGTGTCTATGGCTTAGTGGCTGGTCGTGATAGGACAGTGAGTGCTTACTTGTCAGATTGGGATAGGTCGCTGCTGTTGCCGGGCAAACTAGGGCAGGAAGCTACGTCAGGGCAGAGTTGTTTACTCTGTGCCTGTCGCCATCTTGTAATGGCGGCTGACTGCGCTCTGCAAAAACTGAGTTTTCTTGAGAGCTGCTTGGAAGCCTGATGGTGTGTGAAGTTAGTGAGCCAAATGGAGTTGTTCTCCCACAAGAACCACTCGGCTGATCCTTCTTCAATATGCCCTTCACCAACATGCAGTGTTTCCTTGATTGAATTAGCTCTCACACCAATATTTGTGTCTTGAGCCTTTGCATTGAGGGCTATCTGAAAACGGCTGTGGCGCTAAGTTGCCTGTCAATGTGGAGTTGGTGGCATGTGAAACCCGCATGTGGAGCATTCGTTTGTGTGGGATGCTCTACCAGCTTCATTTCAGTCCTAGGCACTCAAAGGGCACTAAGCATAAAGTGTGAAAACTGAGTTTCCTTGAGAGCTGCTTGGAAGCCTGATGGTGTGTGAAGTTAGTGAGCCAAATGGAGTTGTTCTCCCACAAGAACCACTCGGCTGATCCTTCTTCAATATGCCCTTCACCAACATGCAGTGTTTCCTTGATTGAATTAGCTCTCACACCAATATTTGTGTCTAGAGCCTTTGCATTGAGGGCTATCTGAAAACGGCTGTGGCGCTGAAGTTGCCTGTCAATGTGGAGTTGGTGACATGTGAAACCCGCATGTGGAGCATTCGTTTGTGTGGGATGCTCACCAACCTTCATTTCAGTCCTAGGTACTCAAAAGGCACTAAGCATAGAGTGTGAAAACTGAGTTTCCTTGAGAGCTGCTTGGAAGCCTGATGGTGTGTGAAGTTAGAGAGCCAAATGGAGTTGTTCTCCCACAAGAACCACTCGGCTGATCCTTCTTCAATATGCCCTTCACCAACATGCACTGTTTCCTTGATTGAATTAGCTCTCACACCAATATTTGCGTCTAGAGCCTTTGCACTGAGGGCTATCTGAAAACGGCTGTGGCGCTGAAGTTGCCTGAGAATGTGGAGTTGGTGGCATGTGAAACCCGCATGTGGAGCATTCGTTTGTGTGGGATGCTCTACCAGGTTCATTCCTAGATAATGCACTCAAAGGGTACTAAGTATAGAGTGTGAAAACTGAGTTTCCTTGAGAGCTGCTTGGAAGCCTGATGGTGTGTGAAGTTAGTGAGCCAAATGGAGTTGTTCTCCCACAAGAACCACTTGGCTGATCCTTCTTCATTATGCCCTTCACCAACATGCAATGCATCCTTGATTGAATTAGCTCTCACACCAGTATTTGCGTCTAGAGCCTTTGCATTGAGGGCTATCTGAAAACGGCTGTGGCGCTGAAGTTGCCTGTGAATGTGGAGTTGGTGGCATGTGAAACCCGCATGTGGAGCATTCGTTTGTGTGGGATGCTCTACCAGGTTCATTCCTAGATAATGCACTCAAAGGGCACTAAGCATAGAGTGTGAAAACTGAGTTTCCTTGTGAGTTGTTTGGAAGCCTGATAGTGTGTGACGTTAGTGAGCCAAATGGAGTTGTTCTCCTACAAGAACCACTCGGCTGATCCTTCTTCAATATACCCTTCACCAACATGCAGTGTTTCCTTGATTGAATTAGCTCTCACACCAATATTTGCGTCTAGAGCCTTTGCATTGAGGGCTATCTGAAAACGGCTATGGCGCTGAAGTTGCCTGTAAATGTGGAGTTGGTGGCATGTGAAACCCGCATGTGGAGCATTCGTTTGTGTGGGATGCTCTACCAGGTTCATAACTAGATAATGCACTCAAAGGGCACTAAGCATAGAGTGTGAAAACTGAGTTTCCTTGAGAGCTGCTTGGAAGCCTGATGGTGTGTGAAGTTAGTGAGCCAAATGGGGTTGTTCTCCCACAAGAACCACTCGGCTGATCCTTCTTCAATATGCCCTTCACCAACATGCAATGTTTCCTTGATTGAATTAGCTCTCACACAAATATTTGCGTCTAGAGCCTTTGCATTGAGGGCTATCTGAAAACGGCTGTGGCGCTGAAGTTGCCTGTAAATGTGGAGTTGGTGGCATGTGAAACCCGCATGTGGAGCATTCTTTTGTGTGGGATGCTCTACCAGGTTCATTCCTAGATAATGCACTCAAAGGGCACTAAGCATAGAGTGTGAAAACTGAGTTTCCTTGAGAGCTGCTTGGAAGCCTGATGGTGTGTGAAGTTAGTGAGCCAAATGGAGTTGTTCTCCCACAAGAACCACTCGGCTGATCCTTCTTCAATATGCCCTTCACCAACATGCAGTGTTTCCTTGATTGAATTAGCTCTCACACCAATATTTGCGTCTAGAGCCTTTGCATTGAGGGCTATCTGAAAACGGCTGTGGCGCTGAAGTTGCCTGAGAATGTGGAGTTGGTGGCATGTGAAACCCGCATGTGGAGCATTCGTTTGTGTGGGATGCTCTACCAGGTTCATTCCTAGATAATGCACTCAAAGGGCACTAAGCATAGAGTGTGAAAACTGAGTTTCCTTGAGAGCTGCTTGGAAGCCTGATGGTGTGTGAAGTTAGTGAGCCAAATGGAGTTGTTCTCTCACAAGAACCACTCGGCTGATCCTTCTTCAATATGCCCTTCACCAACATGCAGTGTTTCCTTGATTGAATTAGCTCTCACACCAATATTTGTGTCTAGAGCCTTTGCATTGAGGGCTATCTGAAAACGGCTGTGGCGCTGAAGTTGCCTGTCAATGTGGAGTTGGTGGCATGTGAAACCCGCATGTGGAGCATTCGTTTGTGTGGGATGCTCTACCAGCTTCATTTCAGTCCTAGGCACTCAAAGGGCACTAAGCATAAAGTGTGAAAACTGAGTTTTCTTGAGAGCTGCTTGGAAGCCTGATGGTGTGTGAAGTTAGTGAGCCAAATGGAGTTGTTCTCCCACAAGAACCATTCGGCTGATCCTTCTTCAATATGCCCTTCACCAACATGCAGTGTTTCCTTGATTGAATTAGCTCTCACACCAATATTTGCGTCTAGAGCCTTTGCATTGAGGGCTATCTGAAAACGGCTGTGGTGCTGAAGTTGCCTGAGAATGTGGAGTTGGTGGCATGTGAAACCCGCATGTGGAGCATTCGTTTGTGTGGGATGCTCTACCAGGTTCATTCCTAGATAATGCACTCAAAGGGCACTAAGCATAGAGTGTGAAAACTGAGTTTCCTTGAGAGCTGCTTGGAAGCCTGATGGTGTGTGAAGTTAGTGAGCCAAATGGAGTTGTTCTCTCACAAGAACCACTCGGCTGATCCTTCTTCAATATGCCCTTCACCAACATGCAGTGTTTCCTTGATTGAATTAGCTCTCACACCAATATTTGTGTCTAGAGCCTTTGCATTGAGGGCTATCTGAAAACGGCTGTGGCGCTGAAGTTGCCTGTCAATGTGGAGTTGGTGGCATGTGAAACCCGCATGTGGAGCATTCGTTTGTGTGGGATGCTCTACCAGCTTCATTTCAGTCCTAGGCACTCAAAGGGCACTAAGCATAAAGTGTGAAAACTGAGTTTTCTTGAGAGCTGCTTGGAAGCCTGATGGTGTGTGAAGTTAGTGAGCCAAATGGAGTTGTTCTCCCACAAGAACCATTCGGCTGATCCTTCTTCAATATGCCCTTCACCAACATGCAGTGTTTCCTTGATTGAATTAGCTCTCACACCAATATTTGCGTCTAGAGCCTTTGCATTGAGGGCTATCTGAAAACGGCTGTGGTGCTGAAGTTGCCTGAGAATGTGGAGTTGGTGGCATGTGAAACCCGCATGTGGAGCATTCGTTTGTGTGGGATGCTCTACCAGGTTCATTCCTAGATAATGCACTCAAAGGGCACTAAGCATAGAGTGTGAAAACTGAGTTTCCTTGAGAGCTGCTTGGAAGCCTGATGGTGTGTGAAGTTAGTGAGCCAAATGGAGTTGTTCTCCCACAAGAACCACTCGGCTGATCCTTCTTCAATATGCCCTTCACAAACATGCAGTGTTTCCTTGATTGAATTAGCTCTCACACCAATATTTGCGTCTAGAGCCTTTGCATTGAGGGCTATCTGAAAACGGCTGTGGCGCTGAAGTTGCCTAAGAATGTGGAGTTGGTGACATGTGAAACCCGCATGTGGAGCATTCGTTTGTGTGGGATGCTCACCAACCTTCATTTCAGTCCTAGGTACTCAAAAGGCACTAAGCATAGAGTGTGAAAACTTGTAGCGCGCCCCTGGCCAGCAGGGAATAAAACGCAGACACCGAAGTTCTTCTCTGATCACACTTTATTGGAGCGCCGCTTGGTTGAGGGCAAGATGGTGGTGGGGGCGCAGGGAGAGCAAAGCGGATGGCTTATATGCAATTCTATGAGAGGCGTGTCTATGGCTCAGTGGCTGGTCGTGATAGGACAGTGAGTGCTTACTTGTCAGATTGGGATAGGTCGCTGCTGTTGCCGGGCAAACTAGGGCAGGAAGCTACGTCAGGGCAGAGTTGTTTACTCTGTGCCTGTCGCCATCTTGTAATGGCGGCTGACTGCGCTCTGCAATTCCCCCTTTTATTTTTTCTATGATACAGCAAAGGTATGGCTCAGTGACTGTGCCTGTCTTAGGTCATCCGACCTCTCGTCAGGTCCTTACCCGTCATGGGAAGCTTAGGCAGATGACAAGGCCTAACTCCTGTCTTAGGTTGGTACCTGACTGGGTCAGAGGTTGCCCGTCTTTGACTACCAGCCCTGGCTACCGCATAGGCGAGAACCAGAATCGAGGGATTTGAGACTACTGATCCCTATCGGGTGCAATGGCTCGAAAGCCTCCGAGTGCAAGGGCATCAGGTAGGGTCTCATCATTCTCCTCTGAGCAAACTGATCCAGGCCTGGGGGGAAGCGCCTGCCTCCATAGCTGCCAAGGCTCGAACGATGGCGACCTTGTCCCGCCTGACACTTCGCCGAATCCTACAGACCAAAAACAGAGCCAAGACTATACCTCCGAGGCAAAAAATTGCAAACATTCCTACGCCAACCCATTCTTTAAAATAGGAAAAGGTATTCCAAATCCAATCGGTAAAATCTTGAAGGGTCACCACCTCAGCTCGGGTGGCATTCAGGCTCACAATCTCAAGGGTAAGATTATTCATTAATTTTTCGAATTCCCGGGACCAATTTCCTGCAAGAAAGGTGGAGAGTCTTTTAGATTCCTGCAAAGAAGCGGGATAGGGAGTAATACACATATGCTTCTCTCGACTAACACAACTTATACTAACTATATCAAACAACTCACCTATAGACTGTTCTACCAAATCAACTCTTTTATTGACAAGTAATAATCCGGTGGCTAAATGGTTGCTAATCCTTTGTTGAGTATATAATGCTTGTGCTGTTTTCTCCACTACTGTATTGACCGTCTGAGCCGTTTGTACTTGGCTAGCCATAGCCACGCCGGCTGTGACTGCGGCTGCCACTGATGACACTACGGCTGTAACAATGGCTGCTGTAATGCCGAAATCTCTCTTCGAACGGAACAGATTAGCTATAGGAAAGGTTTCCGGATTAGCCTGTACTGGTATGGGCACAAACACTGGTAAGCGCATAACAACTGCAGAATCATGTCGTCCAGATTGCCAGCATTGACTTAGGATACAATTCTGTGCCCGGCAATCCAACTGTGCTAGAGAATAATTAAATTGCAGAAACAGGAAGGGAGGGTGTACACACACTCTTCCACCTGTATAATTGAGTTGGTTTAATTGTTTTTTGTGGGTGAGTGTAAAACTCTGAGATGAGGTATTTAAGAATCCAGTAGCATTATACAATGTAATAGAGCTATGGGATAAGGTAGCAAATGCTGAAAGATCGCAAACAGCACCCCGAGCATTGCCTAATATCCAGGCTGAAAAGGGATTTCCAAGCTTGGTAGAATTATGCTTCCATAAAAAACGAGAAAAATGGGGTGCAAGCCAAAAACCATCAGATATGGGCATTGCTCTCATATAACTATCTTTGCAATTCAAAAACTGAGGAGGATAATCTAAATAGGAATTGAAACAGCGAGGCAAAGAAATAGAGACCGTTAAATTCGAGGAAACTCTTTTAGCAAAGGGATAACTAACTAAACTATGAATCATATAGGTGGCAACATTAACAGTAACAGAACCACTACTTCCATCACCACTCCCGGATAAAACTCCTTTAAAAACAATATTAGTTAGCATTTCTGTAAGTATTCTACTATCTACCTTTAGATTCATTAAAGGATTATGGAAACTAGCAAATGTCCCATTCTTAATAAAAAAACAGGGAGCCGATCGATTATAAGAAAAGCACAGCGTGCCATTAAGTAAAAATTGAATCTGATTAAAACTTTCCTCATTGCCACTATCATGTAATATAGAAGAACAGGGTACTTCAAAACGACAAGCAGTGGCAACAAACTGTGGAAAATTATTGGATTCATTATGGACAGGAATGGGAATGGGCCAGGTCCTGGTAAAAGACCAGAAGACCTTATCTGTACTCTCAACTATGCTCAACATCATCAGCCATATCATCCAGATTATGCTCCGAAGTAAGATCATCTTCTTCATTGCTTTGGCGTGACGTTGCCGCGATCTTCTTGGTCAGTCTTTCCGGAACCCACACAGGATCAGAGCGAGTCTGCGGAAAAACACAAACAGCTCCCCTGGATCTCTGAATCACAGGATCCGGTCCATACCATTTGTTATCTAGAATATCTTTCCACATTACTGTCACAGGTGGAGCATTTACTGGGGATACATGGCGATCAGCCGCTGAGGATTCATGATCGCGTAAAATCAAAAAATTAAGTGTGTAGAGTGCTAGAGACACTCTTTCCTTGGGGGTGGCAAGTCCTAAAACTCCCCCTTTTTGTTTAAGTAACATCTCTTCCAAAGAGCGATTCGCTCTCTCCACAATTCCTTGTCCTTGTGGATTATAGGTTAAGCCAGTGGTATGAGAAACCTGTAAGCGAGAACAAAATGTTGCAAATCCTGCGGAAGTATAGGCTGGTCCATTATCTGTCTTTAAGTTAAGTGGCTTTCCCCATGCTGCCCAAGCTGCAAGACAATGAGTCTTGACATGCGTCACTCTTTCTCCTGGCAGCGGGGTGGCATGAATAATGCCGGAGTACGTGTCAACTGACACATGGACATATTTCAGTCTACCAAATTCTGGAACATGAGTAACATCCATCTGCCACAAAGCCAAAGGTTTTAGACCACGGGGATTGACGCCCACATGGGGGGAAGGATGAAAAGGAACACAAGAGCCACAGCTCTTGACAATAGTGCGAGCTTGCTCTCTAGTAATCTTAAATTTAGAGCGTAAAACACTGCTAGGAACATGATATAATTTATGAAAATTTTCAGCCAAAACACATGGATCAGTGGCAAGAAAAACCATGGCACGGGTAGCCTTATCCACTAAATCATTCCCCATTGATAATGGCCCTGGGAGTAAAGAATGAGCCCTAATATGGCTTATATAGAATGGATTCTTTCTTGACAAAATACATAACTGGATTTGCTGCAAAATGGGTACTATCATACTAGCATGATTAATATCTGCCGCAACCTCTAGGCCGCGGACGGCGTTAACAACATATTGAGAATCTGAATACAAATTAAAAGGTTCCTCAAACTGCTGAAACACCGTAAGAACTATGCGGCACTCAACTACTTGCGCAGCATCTGGTTGAAACATTTGACAGACTGGTTCTCGCCCCTGAACCATATAGGCACCACAACCTGTTTTAGACCCATCAGTGAATATAACCAGTGCCTGTGGCAACGGGTCTCTGGACGTAATCTTAGGAAAATAGACCAGGTTCCGATTCACAAATGACAATATTGGATCTTTTGGATAATGATTATCAATATATCCTGAAAAACTGCTACATAGAATAGCCCACTCATCAACAGTGGCCGCCAATGCTTCTATTTGGGATCTAGTATATGGCACAATCAAGGATTGGGGATCCATACCAAAATGGCTAAGACAAAATTTTAAACCCACTAATGCTAGATGCGCAACAAGCTCAGGATAATATGCAAGGGTTTTCGCTCCTAAAGAATGCCCATGAAGCCACCACAGGGGTCCTTCTTGCCATAGTACCCCTGTTGGATAGGCCTTGGTTTTCAAAAGGCACAAAGCAAGAGGTTTGGTGGGATCATAACGACATAGCTGAGCCTGTTCAATGGCCTTTTCCACTTTACTTAAGGCTACTTTTGCCGCTGGGGTAAGCGTACGCCGTGAAGTCACGTCAGGATCTCCCTCCAGGATAGAATAAAGCGGCTGCAATTCAGCCCGTGGAATAGATAGAAATCCACGTAGCCAATTTATATCCCCTAAGAGTTGCTGAAAATCATTTAAGGTATTCAAGTGATCTGTGTAAACTTTGATTTTCTGGGGTCTGACATGTTGAGAATTTACTATAGTCCCCAAGAACTGCACAATCTGAGTGCGTTGCACCTTTTCGGGTGAAACAAGCAATCCTTTATCTTCTAATACTGCTGAAAGGGCTATGAAAGCTGCATTAAGCAATTCAGAATTATCAGGTGTCAATAGGATATCATCCATGTAATGAATGATCCGCACCTTTGGGTAGGCCTGACGAATTGGTTGTAAGGCAGCACCTACATAGAGCTGGCATATGGTAGGGCTGTTTGCCATACCTTGAGGCAAGACTTTCCACTGGAATCTTAAATCTGGTTCCTCATGATTTATAGATGGCAAGGTGAAAGCAAATCTTTCTCTGTCCTTGGAATGTAGCAGAATCGAGAAAAAGCAATCTTTAATATCCAGTACAAAAATAGGCCATGTCTTTGGTAATACTGTCAATAGTGGGAGACCACGTTGTACTGGTCCCATAATTCGCATTTGTGCATTGACCGCTCTAAGGTCGTGTAACAATCTCCATTTTCCAGATTTCTTTTTAATAACAAATATGGGTGTATTCCAAGCGGAAGTTGAGGATTCAATATGTCCTTGAGCTAATTGCTCCATTACTAGTTCCTTTGCTGCGCACAGTTTTTCCGATGAGAGGGGCCACTGAGGCACCCACACAGCTTTAGATGTAGTCCAGGGTATTTGTAAATCTCCCTCAGTGGCCCCTAGGAAAAACCCAGCCCTTTTCTATCTTTCTTGGGATTTGGGGTAATGGGTGTTGTTCTCCCTTGAAGTCTAGCTCCTAATCCCGACCCAGGGACAAATCCTTGTTTTTTCATTATCTGTTTACTGGTCATAGAATACTCATTTGTTAATATAAGCTGCATCTGTTGCTGAACATCTCTTCCCCATAAATTAATGTTAAGATCCACTACAAAAGGGATAAATCTGCCTGACTGATCTTGAGTCCTCCATAATAATTCTTTTGCACTTATAGCTGGTGTATTTGCATAGCCTAATCCCTGCAAACTACACGAAGATTGCTGCAAAGGCCATTCTTTGGGCCAATCACATTTCCTGATTATACTTCTGTCAGCCCCAGTATCGAGCAGTCCTGAGAACTTTCTACCCTCTATTTCCAGAACTATCATCGGCCGTTCATCTAGTTCCATGGAAAGATAGGCCAGATCTACACCGGTGGAGCCAAAACCTTTATCACCTCTAGGGATGTTCTTAGCTGGGTATTTATCATGTTCAGATGGGAGGATAAGTAATTGAGCAATCCGATCTCCAGGGCTAATAGACACTACGCCTTGAGGCGCATGACATAGGACCTTTATAACTCCCTGATAATCTGGATCAATGACTCCGGGGAAAACCACAAGTCCTCGTATCGTAGATGAGGAACGACCCAAAACTAGTCCCACAGTCCCCTTTTCAAGATGTCCCTTCATGTCTGTATCAATTGCCTGAATTCCCATTTTTGCTGTCAGTACCAATCCGGAGGCGGCACGGAGGTCCAGCCCTGCGGAGCCTGCCGTCGCTCTCCGGGGGGAGCCAGTGGGCTCATATCCGGTTCCTGAGTGGCCCCAAATATTTTCGGGCCCTGGGGTCGGGGGCCCGTCCACCCGTTTTTTTGCTGTTGATTTTGAGGTATTGGCTGTCCATTGATATCTTTATAAGATCGACACTCACTAGCCCAATGTTTTCCCCTCTTGCATCTAGGGCAGGTGCCAGGCTGCCGGGGCGTAGCAGATCGGCCATTAACTGGTTGTTTGTTCCTTGGGCACTGTTTCCTAAAATGTCCTGCGTTACCACAAGCAAAGCACACACCTGACCTTCGGCCGGATGCGGCCTGTTTCGTGGCTGCTAGGACTGCAGCTGCTAGGCCAGAATTAGTAAGTGGCCCGCCCACTTCCCGGCATGCTTTAAGCCAGGCCTCCAGACCCTTTCCTTTCCATGGAGTAATGGCTCTTCTACATTCTGTGGTACACTGCTCATATACTAACTGTTGTACCAAAGGCAAGGCAGTTTCTATATCTCCAAATATTCTCCCTGCTGCTTCAAGCATCCTGGCTACAAAATCTGAGAAAGGCTCAGAGGGTCCCTGAATGATTTTTGTGAGATTGCCAGATACTTCCCCTTTATTAGGCAATGTTCTCCATGCTCGTGAATATATAGTATTGATTTGACCATATACCTCTACCGGAAAGTTAGTCTGATTAGCCGCCCATTGGCCTTGCCCTAAAAGCATATCCGCAGTCCAGTAAGGACGCTCATTTTGAACATTAATTCTGGCTTGGGAATGAGCTGCATCCGTGACTATAGATTTAAAATCTAAGTACTGTCCAACGGAAAGACAGGCTCGGGCTATCTCAAACCAATCGGCTGGGGTATTTGCCTGTTGACTAATTCTTCCCAGCAGAGTGAGAGTATAATTTGCATTTACTCCATATGTCTTGGATGCTTCTACCAGATCTTTCAACTGTTTATAGGTAATAGGTTCATGATATCTGTCCTCATTTTCCGGATTCTGATAAACCGGAAATGCAGAGTAGAGGCGACTTAGCGCCTTCCGGGGAATAAAGTGCCATCCTCCACGAGATGGGTACGGGGGAGGTCGGCATTCCACGTCTCCAGAAGGCACAAAAGCCTCATGCAGACTATGGTCCTTATCTTCTAGTTCTGATAACTCATCGTCAGACGAGTCCTCTTGTGTAGCTACCTCTAAATTCCTAAACTCATCTACTTTTAAATTTCTAAACTTATCTAACATTGGATACAGCGGCCGTTTATTACTCTTTTCTTTATCTTCTTTATTATTACTCTTTTCTTTATCTTCTTTATTTTCTTCTTTTAAGCATGCTTCCTTTTTTCTTTTAGGCCTATTCCCCCTCTCATCAATTGATTCTGCTTCCGAGAGGCTCTTCCCTCTCTCATCAATTGATTCTGCTTCCGAGAGGCTCTCTTGAAACTTAATGAGCTGCTCTCGACCCTGTCTGACATGCTCCATGTTCCGTCCTTCTTTTAAGCAGGATCGGACCAACTTCCAAAGTGGGAGGGATCCGGGTCCCAGCCTTCCTTCCTCTTTTGCCTTTTCTAAATCTTTGCCTAGTTTGTCCCAGCAGCTCAAGGTCAGGTCTCCGGAGACTGCGAACCACGGCGCAGCTGCGTCGTAATCATTTATTATCTTCTGCACTGACCTTGCTGAAATTTTTAAGCCTCGTTGTTTAAGGAGTCCCAGTATGGGGTCAGTGAACTCGCTGCTGGCTGATATTCGGCCTTGATTATTACCCATTTTCTTAGATCTCGTGAAAGGCCGCTTTATCTACAGCGGAGTTACTTTCACTTTGTCCGGGTTCGCGCAAAGACACCAGGCTGACGTAGGCGCAGGAAAAATCAACACAGCAGTCCCACTATTACCGTACCAAAACAATGAGAGCAACAAGAACAGGGTTTATCATACCTGAGAGGTTACCTACCGGTAGTCCGCTCCGTGTGTAGAGTTCTGAACTTCAACCCCTCACTGGTGTCCGCTGGATTCGAAGTTCCCGGGTTTCGGCACCAGCTGTAGCACGCCCCTGGCAAGCAGGGAATAAAACGCAGACACCGAAGTTCTTCTCTGATCACACTTTATTGGAGCGCCGCTTGGTTGAGGGCAAGATGGTGGTGGGGGCGCAGGGAGAGCAAAGCGGATGGCTTATATGCAACTCTATGAGAGGCGTGTCTATGGCTTAGTGGCTGGTCGTGATAGGACAGTGAGTGCTTACTTGTCAGATTGGGATAGGTCGCTGCTGTTGCCGGGCAAACTAGGGCAGGAAGCTACGTCAGGGCAGAGTTGTTTACTCTGTGCCTGTCGCCATCTTGTAATGGCGGCTGACTGCGCTCTGCAAAAACTGAGTTTTCTTGAGAGCTGCTTGGAAGCCTGATGGTGTGTGAAGTTAGTGAGCCAAATGGAGTTGTTCTCCCACAAGAACCACTCGGCTGATCCTTCTTCATTATGCCCTTCACCAACATGCAATGCTTCCTTGATTGAATTAGCTCTCACACCAGTATTTGTGTCTAGAGCCTTTGCATTGAGGGCTATCTGAAAACGGCTGTGGCGCTGAAGTTGCCTGTGAATGTGGAGTTGGTGGCATGTGAAACCCGCATGTGGAGCATTCGTTTGTGTGGGATGCTCTACCAGGTTCATTCCTAGATAATGCACTCAAAGGGCACTAAGCATAGAGTGTGAAAACTGAGTTTCCTTGTGAGTTGTTTGGAAGCCTGATAGTGTGTGACGTTAGAGAGCCAAATGGAGTTGTTCTCCTACAAGAACCACTCGGCTGATCCTTCTTCAATATACCCTTCACCAACATGCAGTGTTTCCTTGATTGAATTAGCTCTCACACCAATATTTGCGTCTAGAGCCTTTGCATTGAGGGCTATCTGAAAACGGCTATGGCGCTGAAGTTGCCTGTAAATGTGGAGTTGGTGGCATGTGAAACCCGCATGTGGAGCATTCGTTTGTGTGGGATGCTCTACCAGGTTCATAACTAGATAATGCACTCAAAGGGCACTAAGCATAGAGTGTGAAAACTGAGTTTCCTTGAGAGTTAATTGGAAGCCTGATAGTGTGTGAAGTTAGTGAGCCAAATGGAGTTGTTCTCCCACAAGAACCACTCGGCTGATCCTTCTTCAATATGCCCTTCACCAACATGCAATGTTTCCTTGATTGAATTAGCTCTCACACCAATATTTGCGTCTAGAGCCTTTGCATTGAGGGCTATATGAAAACGGCTGTGGTGCTGAAGTTGCCTGAGAATGTGGAGTTGGTGGCATGTGAAACCCGCATGTGGAGCATTCGTTTGTGTGGGATGCTCACCAACCTTCATTTCAGTCCTAGGTACTCAAAGGGCACTAAGCATAGAGTGTGAACACTGAGTTTCCTTGAGAGCTGCTTGGAAGCCTGATGGTGTGTGAAGTTAGTGAGCCAAATGGAGTTGTTCTCCCACAAGAACCACCGGCTGATCCTTCTTCAATATGCCCTTCACCAACATGCAGTGTTTCCTTGATTGAATTAGCTCTCACACCAATATTTGCGTCTAGAGCCTTTGCATTGAGGGCTATCTGAAAATGGCTGTGGCGCTGAAGTTGCCTGTAAATGTGGAGTTGGTGGCATGTGAAACCCGCATGTGGAGCATTCTTTTGTGTGGGATGCTCTACCAGGTTCATTCCTAGATAATGCACTCAAAGGGCACTAAGCATAGAGTGTGAAAACTGAGTTTCCTTGAGAGCTGCTTGGAAGCCTGATGGTGTGTGAAGTTAGTGAGCCAAATGGAGTTGTTCTCCCACAAGAACCACTCGGCTGATCCTTCTTCAATATGCCCTTCACCAACATGCAGTGTTTCCTTGATTGAATTAGCTCTCACACCAATATTTGCGTCTAGAGCCTTTGCATTGAGGGCTATCTGAAAACGGCTGTGGCGCTGAAGTTGCCTGAGAATGTGGAGTTGGTGGCATGTGAAACCCGCATGTGGAGCATTCGTTTGTGTGGGATGCTCTACCAGGTTCATTCCTAGATAATGCACTCAAAGGGCACTAAGCCTAGAGTGTGAAAACTGAGTTTCCTTGAGAGCTGCTTGGAAGCCTGATGGTGTGTGAAGTTAGTGAGCCAAATGGAGTTGTTCTCCCACAAGAACCACTCGGCTGATCCTTCTTCAATATGCCCTTCACCAACATGCAGTGTTTCCTTGATTGAATTAGCTGTCACACCAATATTTGTGTCTAGAGCCTTTGCATTGAGGGCTATCTGAAAACGGCTGTGGCGCTGAAGCTGCCTAAGAATGTGGAGTTGGTGACATGTGAAACCCGCATGTGGAGCATTCGTTTGTGTGGGATGCTCACCAACCTTCATGTCAGTCCTATGTACTCAAAAGGCACTAAGCATATAGTGTGAAAACTGAGTTTCCTTGAGAGCTGCTTGGAAGCCTGATGGTGTGTGAAGTTAGTGAGCCAAATGGAGTTGTTCTCCCACAAGAACCACTCGGCTGATCCTTCTTCAATATGCCCTTCACCAACATGCAGCGTTTCCTTGATTGAATTAGCTCTCACACCAATATTTGCGTCTAGAGCCTTTGCATTGAGGGCTATCTGAAAACGTCTGTGGCGCTGAAGTTGCCTGAGAATGTGGAGTTGGTGGCATGTGAAACCCGCATGTGGAGCATTCGTTTGTGTGGGATGCTCCACCAGGTTCATTCCTAGATAATGCACTCAAAGGGTACTAAGCATAGAGTGTGAAAACTGAGTTTCCTTGAGAGCTGCTTGGAAGCCTGATGGTGTGTGAAGTTAGTGAGCCAAATGGAGTTGTTCTCCCACAAGAACCACTCGGCTGATCCTTCTTCAATATGCCCTTCACCAACATGCAGTGTTTCCTTGATTGAATTAGCTCTCACACAAATATTTGCGTCTAGAGCCTTTGCATTGAGGGCTATCTGAAAACGGCTGTGGCGCTGAAGTTGCCTGAGAATGTGGAGTTGGTGGCATGTGAAACCCGCATGTGGAGCATTCGTTTGTGTGGGATGCTCTACCAGGTTCATTCCTAGATAATGCACTCAAAGGGCACTAAGCATAGAGTGTGAAAACTGAGTTTCCTTGAGAGCTGCTTGGAAGCCTGATGGTGTGTGAAGTTAGTGAGCCAAATGGAGTTGTTCTCCCACAAGAACCACTCGGCTGATCCTTCTTCAATATGCCCTTCACCAACATGCAGTGTTTCCTTGATTGAATTAGCTCTCACACCAATATTTGCGTCTAGAGCCTTTGCATTGAGGGCTATCTGAAAACGGCTGTGGCGCTGAAGTTGCCTGAGAATGTGGAGTTGGTGGCATGTGAAACCCGCATGTGGAGCATTCGTTTATGTGGGATGCTCTACCAGGTTCATTCCTAGATAATGCACTCAAAGGGCACTAAGCATAGAGTGTGAAAACTGAGTTTCCTTGAGAGCTGCTTGGAAGCCTGATGGTGTGTGAAGTTAGTGAGCCAAATGGAGTTGTTCTCCCACAAGAACCACTCGGCTGATCCTTCTTCAATATGCCCTTCACCAACATGCAGTGTTTCCTTGATTGAATTAGCTCTCACACCAATATTTGTGTCTAGAGCCTTCGCATTGAGGGCTATCTGAAAACGGCTGTGGCGCTGAAGTTGCCTGTCAATGTGGAGTTGGTGGCATGTGAAACCCGCATGTGGAGCATTCGTTTGTGTGGGATGCTCTACCAGGTTCATTCCTAGATAATGCACTCAAAGGGCACTAAGCATAGAGTGTGAAAACTGAGTTTCCTTGAGAGCTGCTTGGAAGCCGGATGGTGTGTGAAGTTAGTGAGCCAAATGGAGTTGTTCTCCCACAAGAACCACTCGGCTGATCCTTCTTCAATATGCCCTTCACAAACATGCAGTGTTTCCTTGATTGAATTAGCTCTCACACCAATATTTGTGTCTAGAGCCTTTGCATTGTGGGCCATCTGAAAACGGCTGTGGCGCTGAAGTTGCCTGTGAATGTGGAGTTGGTGGCATGTGAAACCCGCATGTGGAGCATTCGTTTGTGTGGGATGCTCTACCAGGTTCATTCCTAGATAATGCACTCAAAAGGCACTAAGCATAGAGTGTGAAAACTGAGTTTCCTTGAGAGCTGTTTGGAAGCCTGATGGTGTGTGAAGTTAGTGAGCCAAATGGAGTTGTTCTCCCACAAGAACCACTCGGCTGATCCTTCTTCAATATGCCCTTCACCAACATGCAGTGCTTCCTTGATTGAATTAGCTCTCACACCAATATTTGCGTCTAGAGCCTTTGCATTGAGGGCTATCTGAAAACGGCTGTGGCGCTGAAGTTGCCTGAGAATGTGGAGTTGGTGGCATGTGAAACCCGCATGTGGAGCATTCGTTTGTGTTTCATGCGCCGCCAGGTTCATTCCTAGATAATGCACTCAAAGGGCACTAAGCATAGAGTGTGAAAACTGAGTTTCCTTGAGAGCTGCTTGGAAGCCTGATGGTGTGTGAAGTTAGTGAGCCAAATGGAGTTGTTCTCCCACAAGAACCACTCGGCTGATCCTTCTTCAATATGCCCTTCACCAACATGCAGTGTTTCCTTGATTGAATTAGCTCTCACACCAATATTTGCGTCTAGAGCCTTTGCATTGAGGGCTATCTGAAAACGGCTGTGGCGCTGAAGTTGCCTGAGAATGTGGAGTTGGTGGCATGTGAAACCCGCATGTGGAGCATTCGTTTGTGTGGGATGCTCTACCAGGTTCGTTCCTAGATAATGCACTCAAAGGGCACTAAGCATAGAGTGTGAAAACTGAGTTTCCTTGAGAGCTGCTTGGAAGCCTGATGGTGTGTGAAGTTAGTGAGCCAAATGGAGTTGTTCTCCCACAAGAACCACTCGGCTGATCCTTCTTCAATATGCCCTTCACCAACATGCAGTGTTTCCTTGATTGAATTAGCTCTCACACCAATATTTGCGTCTAGAGCCTTTGCATTGAGGGCTATCGGAAAACGGCTGTGGCGCTGAAGTTGCCTGTGAATGTGGAGTTGGTGGCATGTGAAACCCGCATGTGGAGCATTCGTTTGTGTGGGATGCTCTACCAGGTTCATTCCTAGATAATGCACTCAAAGGGCACTAAGCATAGAGTGTGAAAACTGAGTTTCCTTGAGAGCTGCTTGGAAGCCTGATGGTGTGTGAAGTTAGTGAGCCAAATGGAGTTGTTCTCCCACAAGAACCACTCGGCTGATCCTTCTTCAATATGCCCTTCACCAACATGCAGTGTTTCCTTGATTGAATTAGCTCTCACACCAATATTTGTGTCTAGAGCCTTTGCATTGCGGGCTATCTGAAAACGGGTGTGGCGCTGAAGTTGCCTAAGAATGTGGAGTTGGTGACATGTGAAACCCGCATGTGGAGCATTCATTTGTGTGGGATGCTCACCAACCTTCATTTCAGTCCTAGGTACTCAAAAGGCACTAAGCATAGAGTGTGAAAACTGAGTTTCCTTGAGAGCTGCTTGGAAGCCTGATGCTGTGTGAAGTTAGTGAGCCAAATGGAGTTGTTCTCCCACAAGAACCACTCGGCTGATCCTTCTTCAATATGCCCTTCACCAACATGCAGTGTTTCCTTGATTGAATTAGCTCTCACACCAATATTTGCGTCTAGAGCCTTTGCATTGAGGGCTATCTGAAAACGGCTGTGGCGCTAAGTTGCCTGTGAATGTGGAGTTGGTGGCATGTGAAACCCGCATGTGGAGCATTCGTTTGTGTGGGATGCTCTGCCAGCTTCATTTCAGTCCTAGGCACTCAAAGGGCACTAAGCATAAAGTGTGAAAACTGAGTTTCCTTGAGAGCTGCTTGGAAGCCTGATGGTGTGTGAAGTTAGTGAGCCAAATGGAGTTGTTCTCCCACAAGAACCACTCGGCTGATCCTTCTTCAATATGCCCTTCACCAACATGCAGTGTTTCCTTGATTGAATTAGCTCTCACACCAATATTTGCGTCTAGAGCCTTTGCATTGAGGGCTATCTGAAAACGGCTGTGGCGCTGAAGTTGCCTGAGAATGTGGAGTTGGTGGCATGTGAAACCCGCATGTGGAGCATTCGTTTGTGTGGGATGCTCTACCAGGTTCATTCCTAGATAATGCACTCAAAGGGCACTAAGCATAGAGTGTGAAAACTGAGTTTCCTTGAGAGCTGCTTGGAAGCCTGATGGTGTGTGAAGTTAGTGAGCCAAATGGAGTTGTTTTCCCACAAGAACCACTCGGCTGATCCTTCTTCAATATGCCCTTCACCAACATGCAGTGTTTCCTTGATTGAATTAGCTCTCACACCAGTATTTGCGTCTAGAGCCTTTGCATTGAGGGCTATCTGAAAACGGCTGTGGCGCTGAAGTTGCCTGAGAATGTGGAGTTGGTGGCATGTGAAACCCGCATGTGGAGCATTCGTTTGTGTTTCATGCGCCACCAGGTTCATTCCTAGATAATGCACTCAAAGGGCACTAAACATAGAGTGTGAAAACTGAGTTTCCTTGAGAGCTGCTTGGAAGCCTGATGGTGTGTGAAGTTAGTGAGCCAAATGGAGTTGTTCTCCCACAAGAACCACTCGGCTGATCCTTCTTCAATATGCCCTTCACCAACATGCAGTGTTTCCTTGATTGTATTATCTCTCACACCAATATTTGTGTCTAAAGCCTTTGCATTGAGGGCTATCTGAAAACGGCGGTGGCGCTGAAGTTGCCTGTCAATGTGGAGTTGGTGGCATGTGAAACCCGCATGTGGAGCATTCGTTTGTGTGGGATGCTCTACCAGGTTCATTCCTAGATAATGCTCTCAAAGGGCACTAAGCATAGAGTGTGAAAACTGAGTTTCCTTGAGAGCTGCTTGGAAGCCTGATGGTGTGTGAAGTTAGTGAGCCAAATGGAGTTGTTCTCCCACAAGAACCACTCGGCTGATCCTTCTTCAATATGCCCTTCACCAACATGCGGTGTTTCCTTGATTGAATTAGCTCTCACACCAATATTTGCGTCTAGAGCCTTTGCATTGAGGGCTATCTGAAAACGGCTGTGGCGCTGAAGTTGCCTGAGAATGTGGAGTTGGTGGCATGTGAAACCCGCATGTGGAGCATTCGTTTGTGTGGGATGCTCTACCAGGTTCATTCCTAGATAATGCACTCAAAGGGCACTAAGCATAGAGTGTGAAAACTGAGTTTCCTTGAGAGCTGCTTGGAAGCCTGATGGTGTGTGAAGTTAGTGAGCCAAATGGAGTTGTTTTCCCACAAGAACCACTCGGCTGATCCTTCTTCAATATGCCCTTCACCAACATGCAGTGTTTCCTTGATTGAATTAGCTCTCACACCAGTATTTGCGTCTAGAGCCTTTGCATTGAGGGCTATCTGAAAACGGCTGTGGCGCTGAAGTTGCCTGAGAATGTGGAGTTGGTGGCATGTGAAACCCGCATGTGGAGCATTCGTTTGTGTTTCATGCGCCACCAGGTTCATTCCTAGATAATGCACTCAAAGGGCACTAAACATAGAGTGTGAAAACTGAGTTTCCTTGAGAGCTGCTTGGAAGCCTGATGGTGTGTGAAGTTAGTGAGCCAAATGGAGTTGTTCTCCCACAAGAACCACTCGGCTGATCCTTCTTCAATATGCCCTTCACCAACATGCAGTGTTTCCTTGATTGTATTATCTCTCACAACAATATTTGTGTCTAGAGCCTTTGCATTGAGGGCTATCTGAAAACGGCTGTGGCGCTGAAGTTGCCTGTCAATGTGGAGTTGGTGGCATGTGAAACCCGCATGTGGAGCATTCGTTTGTGTGGGATGCTCTACCAGGTTCATTCCTAGATAATGCTCTCAAAGGGCACTAAGCATAGAGTGTGAAAACTGAGTTTCCTTGAGAGCTGCTTGGAAGCCTGATGGTGTGTGACGTTAGTGAGCCAAATGGAGTTGTTCTCCCACAAGAACCACTCGGCTGATCCTTCTTCAATATGCCCTTCACCAACATGCAGTGTTTCCTTGATTGAATTAGCTCTCACACCAATATTTGCGTCTAGAGCCTTTGCATTGAGGGCTATCTGAAAACGGCTGTGGCGCTGAAGTTGCCTAAGAATGTGGAGTTGGTGACATGTGAAATCCGCATGTGGAGCATTCGTTTGTGTGGGATGCTCACCAACCTTCATTTCAGTCCTAGGTACTCAAAAGGCACTAAGCATAGAGTGTGAAAACTGAGTTTCCTTGAGAGCTGCTTGGAAGCCTGATGGTGTGTGAAGTTAGAGAGCCAAATGGAGTTGTTCTCCCACAAGAACCACTCGGCTGATCCTTCTTCAATATGCCCTTCACCAACATGCAGTGTTTCCTTGATTGAATTAGCTCTCACACCAATATTTGCGTCTAGAGCCTTTGCATTGAGGGCTATCTGAAAACGGCTGTGGCGCTGAAGTTGCCTGAGAATGTGGAGTTGGTGGCATGTGAAACCCGCATGTGGAGCATTCGTTTGTGTGGGATGCTCTACCAGGTTCATTCCTAGATAATGCACTCAAAGGGCACTAAGCATAGAGTGTGAAAACTGAGTTTCCTTGAGAGCTGCTTGGAAGCCTGATGGTGTGTGAAGTTAGTGAGCCAAATGTAGTTGTTCTCCCACAAGAACCACTCGGCTGATCCTTCTTCAATATGCCCTTCACCAACATGCAGTGTTTCCTTGATTGAATTAGCTCTCACACCAATATTTGTGTCTAGAGCCTTTGCAATGAGGGCTATCTGAAAACGGCTGTGGCGCTGAAGTTGCCTGAGAATGTGGAGTTGGTGGCATGTGAAACCCGCATGTGGAGCATTCGTTTGTGTGGGATGCTCTACCAGGTTCATTCCTAGATAATGCACTCAAAGGGCACTAAGCCTAGAGTGTGAAAACTGAGTTTCCTTGAGAGCTGCTTGGAAGCCTGATGGTGTGTGAAGTTAGTGAGCCAAATGGAGTTGTTCTCCCACAAGAACCACTCGGCTGATCCTTCTTCAATATGCCCTTCACCAACATGCAGTGTTTCCTTGATTGAATTAGCTCTCACACCAGTATTTGCGTCTAGAGCCTTTGCATTGAGGGCTATCTGAAAACGGCTGTGGCGCTGAAGTTGCCTGAGAATGTGGAGTTGGTGGCATGTGAAACCCGCATGTGGAGCATTCGTTTGTGTGGGATGCTCTACCAGGTTCAATCCTAGATAATGCACTCAAAGGGCACTAAGCCTAGAGTGTGAAAACTGAGTTTCCTTGAGAGCTGCTTGGAAGCCTGATGGTGTGTGAAGTTAGTGAGCCAAATGGAGTTGTTCTCCCACAAGAACCACCGACTGATCCTTCTTCATTATGCCCTTCACCAACATGCAGTGTTTCCTTGATTGAATTAGCTCTCACACCAGTATTTGTGTCTAGAGCCTTTGCATTGAGGGCTATCTGAAAACGGCTGTGGCGCTGAAGTTGCCTGTGAATGTGGAGTTGGTGACATGTGAAACCCGCATGTGGAACATTCGTTTGTGTGGAATCCTCACCAACCTTCATGTCAGTCCTATGTACTCAAAAGTCACTAAGCATATAGTGTGAAAACTGAGTTTCCTTGAGAGCTGCTTGGAAGCCTGATGGTGTGTGAAGTTAGTGAGCCAAATGGAGTTGTTCTCCCACAAAAACCACCGACTGATCCTTCTTCATTATGCCCTTCACCAACATGCAGTGTTTCCTTGATTGAATTAGCTCTCACACCAGTATTTGTGTCTAGAGCCTTTGCATTGAGGGCTATCTGAAAACGGCTGTGGCGCTGAAGTTGCCTGTGAATGTGGAGTTGGTGACATGTGAAACCCGCATGTGGAACATTCGTTTGTGTGGAATCCTCACCAACCTTCATGTCAGTCCTATGTACTCAAAAGTCACTAAGCATATAGTGTGAAAACTGAGTTTCCTTGAGAGCTGCTGGGAAGCCTGATGGTGTGTGAAGTTAGTGAGCCAAATGGAGTTGTTCTCCCACAAGAACCACTCGGCTGATCCTTCTTCATTATGCCCTTCACCAACATGCAGTGTTTCCTTGATTGAATTATCTCTCACAGCAATATTTGTGTCTAGAGCCTTTGCATTGAGGGCTATCTGAAAACGGCTGTGGCGCTGAAGTTGCCTGTGAATGTGGAGTTGGTGACATGTGAAACCCGCATGTGGAGCATTCGTTTGTGTGGGATGCTCACCAACCTTCATGTCAGTCCTATGTACTCAAAAGGCACTAAGCATAGAGTGTGAAAACTGAGTTTCCTTGAGAGCTGCTTGGAAGCCTGATGCTGTGTGAAGTTAGTGTGCCAAATGGAGTTGTTCTCCCACAAGAACCACTCGGCTGATCCTTCTTCAATATGCCCTTCACCAACATGCAGTGTTTCCTTGATTGAATTAGCTCTCACACCAGTATTTGCGTCTAGAGCCTTTGCATTGAGGGCTATCTGAAAATGGCTGTGGCGCTGAAGTTGCCTGTGAATGTGGAGTTGGTGGCATGTGAAACCCGCATGTGGAGCATTCGTTTGTGTGGGATGCTCTACCAGGTTCATTCCTAGATAATGCACTCAAAGGGCACTAAGCATAGAGTGTGAAAACTGAGTTTCCTTGAGAGCTGCTTGGAAGCCTGATGGTGTGTGAAGTTAGTGAGCCAAATGGAGTTGTTCTCCCACAAGAACCACTCGGCTGATCCTTCTTCAATATGCCCTTCACCAACATGCAGTGTTTCCTTGATTGAATTAGCTCTCACACCAATATTTGCGTCTAGAGCCTTTGCACTGAGGGCTATCTGAAAACGGCTGTGGCGCTGAAGTTGCCTGAGAATGTGGAGTTGGTGGCATGTGAAACCCGCATGTGGAGCATTCGTTTGTGTGGGATGCTCTACCAGGTTCATTCCTAGATAATGCACTCAAAGGGCACTAAGCCTAGAGTGTGAAAACTGAGTTTCCTTGAGAGCTGCTTGGAAGCCTGATGGTGTGTGAAGTTAGTGAGCCAAATGGAGTTGTTCTCCCACAAGAACCACTCAGCTGATCCTTCTTCAATATGCCCTTCACCAACATGCAGTGTTTCCTTGATTGAATTAGCTCTCACACCAGTATTTGCGTCTAGAGCCTTTGCATTGAGGGCTATCTGAAAACGGCTGTGGCGCTGAAGTTGCCTGTGAATGTGGAGTTGGTGGCATCTGAAACCCGCATGTGGAGCATTCGTTTGTGTGGGATGCTCTACCAGGTTCAATCCTAGATAATGCACTCAAAAGGCAGTAAGCATATAGTGTGAAAACTGAGTTTCCTTGAGAGCTGCTTGGAAGCCTGATGGTGAGTGAAGTTAGTGAGCCAAATGGAGTTGTTCTCCCACAAGAACCACTCAGCTGATCCTTCTTCAATATGCCCTTCACCAACATGCAGTGTTTCCTTGATTGAATTAGCTCTCACACCAATATTTGCGTCTAGAGCCTTTGCATTGTGGGCTATCTGAAAACGGCTGTGGCGCTGAAGTTGCCTGAGAATGTGGAGTTGGTGGCATGTGAAACCCGCATGTGGAGCATTCGTTTGTGTGGGATGCTCTACCAGGTTCATTCCTAGATAATGCACTCAAAGGGCACTAAGCATAGAGTGTGAAAACTGAGTTTCCTTGAGAGTTGTTTGGAAGCCTGATAGTGTGTGACGTTAGTGAGCCAAATGGAGTTGTTCTCCCACAAGAACCACTCGGCTGATCCTTCTTCAATATGCCCTTCACCAACATGCAGTGTTTCCTTGATTGAATTAGCTCTCACACCAATATTTGCGTCTAGAGCCTTTGCATTGAGGGCTATCTGAAAACGGCTGTGGTGCTGAAGTTGCCTGAGAATGTGGAGTTGGTGGCATGTGAAACCCGCATGTGGAGCATTCGTTTGTGTGGGATGCTCACCAACCTTCATTTCAGTCCTAGGTACTCAAAGGGCACTAAGCATAGAGTGTGAAAACTGAGTTTCCTTGAGAGCTGCTGGGAAGCCTGATGGTGTGTGAAGTTAGTGAGCCAAATGGAGTTGTTCTCCCACAAGAACCACCGACCGATCCTTCTTCATTATGCCCTTCACCAACATGCAGTGTTTCCTTGATTGAATTAGCTCTCACACCAATATTTGCGTCTAGAGCCTTTGCATTGAGGGCTATCTGAAAACGTCTGTGGCGCTGAAGTTGCCTGAGAATGTGGAGTTGGTGGCATGTGAAACCCGCATGTGGAGCATTCGTTTGTGTGGGATGCTCTACCAGGTTCATTCCTAGATAATGCACTCAAAGGGCACTAAGCATAGAGTGTGAAAACTGAGTTTCCTTGAGAGCTGCTTGGAAGCCTGATGGTGTGTGAAGTTAGTGAGCCAAATGTAGTTGTTCTCCCACAAGAACCACTCAGCTGATCCTTCTTCAATATGCCCTTCACCAACATGCAGTGTTTCCTTGATTGAATTAGCTCTCACACCAATATTTGTGTCTAGAGCCTTTGCATTGAGGGCTATCTGAAAACGGCTGTGGCGCTGAAGTTGCCTAAGAATGTGGAGTTGGTGACATGTGAAACCCGCATGTGGAGCATTCGTTTGTGTGGGATGCTCAGCAACCTTCATGTCAGTCCTATGTACTCAAAAGGCACTAAGCATATAGTGTGAAAACTGAGTTTCCTTGAGAGCTGCTTGGAAGCCTGATGGTGTGTGAAGTTAGTGTGCCAAATGGAGTTGTTCTCCCACAAGAACCACTCGGCTGATCCTTCTTCAATATGCCCTTCACCAACATGCAGTGTTTCCTTGATTGAATTAGCTCTCACACCAGTATTTGCGTCTAGAGCCTTTGCATTGAGGGCTATCTGAAAACGGCTGTGGCGCTGAAGTTGCCTGTGAATGTGGAGTTGGTGGCATGTGAAACCCGCATGTGGAGCATTCGTTTGTGTGGGATGCTCTACCAGGTTCATTCCTAGATAATGCACTCAAAGGGCACTAAGCATAGAGTGTGAAAACTGAGTTTCCTTGAGAGCTGCTTGGAAGCCTGATGGTGTGTGAAGTTAGTGAGCCAAATGGAGTTGTTCTCCCACAAGAACCACTCAGCTCATCCTTCTTCAATATGCCCTTCACCAACATGCAGTGTTTCCTTGATTGAATTAGCTCTCACACCAATATTTGCGTCTAGAGCCTTTGCATTGACGGCTATCTGAAAACGGCTGTGGCGCTGAAGTTGCCTGAGAATGTGGAGTTGGTGGCATGTGAAACCCGCATGTGGAGCATTCGTTTGTGTGGGATGCTCTACCAGGTTCATTCCTAGATAATGCACTCAAAGGGCACTAAGCCTAGAGTGTGAAAACTGAGTTTCCTTGAGAGCTGCTTGGAAGCCTGATGGTGTGTGAAGTTAGTGAGCCAAATGGAGTTGTTCTCCCACAAGAACCACTCAGCTGATCCTTCTTCAATATGCCCTTCACCAACATGCAGTGTTTCCTTGATTGAATTAGCTCTCACACCAGTATTTGCGTCTAGAGCCTTTGCATTGAGGGCTATCTGAAAACGGCTGTGGCGCTGAAGTTGCCTGTGAATGTGGAGTTGGTGGCATGTGAAACCCGCATGTGGAGCATTCGTTTGTGTGGGATGCTCTACCAGGTTCAATCCTAGATAATGCACTCAAAGGGCACTAAGCCTAGAGTGTGAAAACTGAGTTTCCTTGAGAGCTGCTTGGAAGCCTGATGGTGTGTGAAGTTAGTGAGCCAAATGGAGTTGTTCTCCCACAAGAACCACTCGACTGATCCTTCTTCACTATGCCCTTCACCAACATGCAGTGTTTCCTTGATTGAATTAGCTCTCACACCAATATTTGCGTCTAGAGCCTTTGCATTGAGGGCTATCTGAAAACGGCTGTGGTGCTGAAGTTGCCTGAGAATGTGGAGTTGGTGGCATGTGAAACCCGCATGTGGAGCATTCGTTTGTGTGGGATTCTCACCAACCTTCATTTCAGTCCTAGGTACTCAAAGGGCACTAAGCCTAGAGTGTGAAAACTGAGTTTCCTTGAGAGCTGCTTGGAAGCCTGATGGTGTGTGAAGTTAGTGAGCCAAATGGAGTTGTTCTCCCACAAGAACCACCGACTGATCCTTCTTCATTATGCCCTTCACCAACCTGCAGTGTTTCCTTGATTGAATTAGCTCTCACACCAATATTTGCGTCTAGAGCCTTTGCATTGAGGGCTATCTGAAAACGGCTGTGGCGCTGAAGTTGCCTGAGAATGTGGAGTTGGTGGCATGTGAAACCCGCATGTGGAGCATTCGTTTGTGTGGGATGCTCTACCAGGTTCATTCCTAGATAATGCACTCAAAGGGCACTAAGCATAGAGTGTGAAAACTGAGTTTCCTTGAGAGCTGCTTGGAAGCCTGATGGTGTGTGAAGTTAGTGAGCCAAATGGAGTTGTTCTCCCACAAGAACCACTCAGCTGATCCTTCTTCAATATGCCCTTCACCAACATGCAGTGTTTCCTTGATTGAATTAGCTCTCACACCAATATTTGTGTCTAGAGCCTTTGCATTGAGGGCTATCTGAAAACGGCTTTGGCGCTGAAGTTGCCTAAGAATGTGGAGTTGGTGACATGTGAAACCTGCATGTGGAGCATTCGTTTGTGTTGGATGCTCACCAACCTTCATGTCAGTCCTATGTACTCAAAAGGCACTAAGCATATAGTGTGAAAACTGAGTTTCCTTGAGAGCTGCTTGGAAGCCTGATGGTGTGTGAAGTTAGTGAGCCAAATGGAGTTGTTCTCCCACAAGAACCACTCGGCTGATCCTTCTTCAATATGCCCTTCACCAACATGCAGTGTTTCCTTGATTGAATTAGCTCTCACACCAGTATTTGCGTCTAGAGCCTTTGCATTGAGGGCTATCTGAAAACGGCTGTGGCGCTGAAGTTGCCTGTGAATGTGGAGTTGGTGGCATGTGAAACCCGCATGTGGAGCATTCGTTTGTGTGGGATGCTCTACCAGGTTCATTCCTAGATAATGCACTCAAAGGGCACTAAGCATAGAGTGTGAAAACTGAGTTTCCTTGAGAGCTGCTTGGAAGCCTGATGGTGTGTGAAGTTAGTGAGCCAAATGGAGTTGTTCTCCCACAAGAACCACTCAGCTGATCCTTCTTCAATATGCCCTTCACCAACATGCAGTGTTTCCTTGATTGAATTAGCTCTCACACCAGTATTTGCGTCTAGAGCCTTTGCATTGAGGGCTATCTGAAAACGGCTGTGGCGCTGAAGTTGCCTGTGAATGTGGAGTTGGTGGCATCTGAAACCCGCATGTGGTGCATTCGTTTGTGTGGGATGCTCTACCAGGTTCAATCCTAGATAATGCACTCAAAGGGCACTAAGCCTAGAGTGTGAAAACTGAGTTTCCTTGAGAGCTGCTTGGAAGCCTGATGGTGTGTGAAGTTAGTGAGCCAAATGTAGTTGTTCTCCCACAAGAACCACTCGGCTGATCCTTCTTCAATATGCCCTTCACCAACATGCAGTGTTTCCTTGATTGAATTAGCTCTCACACCAATATTTGTGTCTAGAGCCTTTGCAATGAGGGCTATCTGAAAACGGCTGTGGCGCTGAAGTTGCCTGAGAATGTGGAGTTGGTGGCATGTGAAACCCGCATGTGGAGCATTCGTTTGTGTGGGATGCTCTACCAGGTTCAATCCTAGATAATGCACTCAAAGGGCACTAAGCATAGAGTGTGAAAACTGAGTTTCCTTGAGAGCTGCTTGGAAGCCTGATGGTGTGTGAAGTTAGTGAGCCAAATGGAGTTGTTCTCCCACAAGAACCACTCGGCTGATCCTTCTTCAATATGCCCTTCACCAACATGCAGTGTTTCCTTGATTGAATTAGCTCTCACACCAGTATTTGCGTCTAGAGCCTTTGCATTGAGGGCTATCTGAAAACGGCTGTGGCGCTGAAGTTGCCTGAGAATGTGGAGTTGGTGGCATGTGAAACCCGCATGTGGAGCATTCGTTTGTGTGGGATGCTCTACCAGGTTCAATCCTAGATAATGCACTCAAAGGGCACTAAGCCTAGAGCGTGAAAACTGAGTTTCCTTGAGAGCTGCTTGGAAGCCTGATGGTGTGTGAAGTTAGTGAGCCAAATGGAGTTGTTCTCCCACAAGAACCACCGACTGATCCTTCTTCATTATGCCCTTCACCAACATGCAGTGTTTCCTTGATTGAATTAGCTCTCACACCAGTATTTGTGTCTAGAGCCTTTGCATTGAGGGCTATCTGAAAACGGCTGTGGCGCTGAAGTTGCCTGTGAATGTGGAGTTGGTGACATGTGAAACCCGCATGTGGAACATTCGTTTGTGTGGGATGCTCAGCAACCTTCATGTCAGTCCTATGTACTCAAAAGGCACTAAGCATATAGTGTGAAAACTGAGTTTCCTTGAGAGCTGCTTGGAAGCCTGATGGTGTGTGAAGTTAGTGAGCCAAATGGAGTTGTTCTCCCACAAGAACCACCGACTGATCCTTCTTCATTATGCCCTTCACCAACATGCAGTGTTTCCTTGATTGAATTAGCTCTCACACCAATATTTGCGTCTAGAGCCTTTGCATTGAGGGCTATCTGAAAACGGCTGTGGCGCTGAAGTTGCCTGAGAATGTGGAGTTGGTGGCATGTGAAACCCGCATGTGGAGCATTCGTTTGTGTGGGATGCTCTACCAGGTTCATTCCTAGATAATGCACTCAAAGGGCACTAAGCATAGAGTGTGAAAACTGAGTTTCCTTGAGAGCTGCTTGGAAGCCTGATGGTGTGTGAAGTTAGTGAGCCAAATGGAGTTGTTCTCCCACAAGAACCACTCAGCTGATCCTTCTTCAATATGCCCTTCACCAACATGCAGTGTTTCCTTGATTGAATTAGCTCTCACACCAATATTTGTGTCTAGAGCCTTTGCATTGAGGGCTATCTGAAAACGGCTGTGGCGCTGAAGTTGCCTAAGAATGTGGAGTTGGTGACATGTGAAACCCGCATGTGGAGCATTCGTTTGTGTGGGATGCTCACCAACCTTCATGTCAGTCCTATGTACTCAAAAGGCACTAAGCATATAGTGTGAAAACTGAGTTTCCTTGAGAGCTGCTTGGAAGCCTGATGGTGTGTGAAGTTAGTGAGCCAAATGGAGTTGTTCTCCCACAAGAACCACTCGGCTGATCCTTCTTCAATATGCCCCTCACCAACATGCAGTGTTTCCTTGATTGAATTAGCTCTCACACCAGTATTTGCTTCTAGAGCCTTTGCATTGAGGGCTATCTGAAAACGGCTGTGGCGCTGAAGTTGCCTGTGAATGTGGAGTTGGTGGCATGTGAAACCCGCATGTGGAGCATTCGTTTGTGTGGGATGCTCTACCAGGTTCATTCCTAGATAATGCACTCAAAGGGCACTAAGCATAGAGTGTGAAAACTGAGTTTCCTTGAGAGCTGCTTGGAAGCCTGATGGTGTGTGAAGTTAGTGAGCCAAATGGAGTTGTTCTCCCACAAGAACCACTCAGCTCATCCTTCTTCAATATGCCCTTCACCAACATGCAGTGTTTCCTTGATTGAATTAGCTCTCACACCAATATTTGCGTCTAGAGCCTTTGCACTGAGGGCTATCTGAAAACGGCTGTGGCGCTGAAGTTGCCTGAGAATGTGGAGTTGGTGGCATGTGAAACCCGCATGTGGAGCATTCGTTTGTGTGGGATGCTCTACCAGGTTCATTCCTAGATAATGCACTCAAAGGGCACTAAGCCTAGAGTGTGAAAACTGAGTTTCCTTGAGAGCTGCTTGGAAGCCTGATGGTGTGTGAAGTTAGTGAGCCAAATGGAGTTGTTCTCCCACAAGAACCACTCAGCTGATCCTTCTTCAATATGCCCTTCACCAACATGCAGTGTTTCCTTGATTGAATTAGCTCTCACACCAGTATTTGCGTCTAGAGCCTTTGCATTGAGGGCTATCTGAAAACGGCTGTGGCGCTGAAGTTGCCTGTGAATGTGGAGTTGGTGGCATCTGAAACCCGCATGTGGAGCATTCGTTTGTGTGGGATGCTCTACCAGGTTCAATCCTAGATAATGCACTCAAAGGGCACTAAGCCTAGAGTGTGAAAACTGAGTTTCCTTGAGAGCTGCTTGGAAGCCTGATGGTGTGTGAAGTTAGTGAGCCAAATGTAGTTGTTCTCCCACAAGAACCACTCGGCTGATCCTTCTTCAATATGCCCTTCACCAACATGCAGTGTTTCCTTGATTGAATTAGCTCTCACACCAATATTTGTGTCTAGAGCCTTTGCAATGAGGGCTATCTGAAAACGGCTGTGGCGCTGAAGTTGCCTGAGAATGTGGAGTTGGTGGCATGTGAAACCCGCATGTGGAGCATTCGTTTGTGTGGGATGCTCTACCAGGTTCAATCCTAGATAATGCACTCAAAGGGCACTAAGCCTAGAGTGTGAAAACTGAGTTTCCTTGAGAGCTGCTTGGAAGCCTGATGGTGTGTGAAGTTAGTGAGCCAAATGGAGTTGTTCTCCCACAAGAACCACTCGGCTGATCCTTCTTCAATATGCCCTTCACCAACATGCAGTGTTTCCTTGATTGAATTAGCTCTCACACCAGTATTTGCGTCTAGAGCCTTTGCATTGAGGGCTATCTGAAAACGGCTGTGGCGCTGAAGTTGCCTGTGAATGTGGAGTTGGTGGCATGTGAAACCCGCATGTGGAGCATTCGTTTGTGTGGGATGCTCTACCAGGTTCAATCCTAGATAATGCACTCAAAGGGCACTAAGCCTAGAGTGTGAAAACTGAGTTTCCTTGAGAGCTGCTTGGAAGCCTGATGGTGTGTGAAGTTAGTGAGCCAAATGGAGTTGTTCTCCCACAAGAACCACTCGGCTGATCCTTCTTCAATATGCCCTTCACCAACATGCAGTGTTTCCTTGATTGAATTAGCTCTCACACCAATATTTGTGTTTAGAGCCTTTGCATTGAGGGCTATCTGAAAACGGCTGTGGCGCTGAAGTTGCCTGTGAATGTGGAGTTGGTGACAAGTGAAACCCGCATGTGGAACATTCGTTTGTGTGGAATCCTCACCAACCTTCATGTCAGTCCTATGTACTCAAAAGGCACTAAGCATATAGTGTGAAAACTGAGTTTCCTTGAGAGCTGCTTGGAAGCCTGATGGTGTGTGAAGTTAGTGTGCCAAATGGAGTTGTTCTCCCACAAGAACCACTCGGCTGATCCTTCTTCAATATGCCCTTCACCAACATGCAGTGTTTCCTTGATTGAATTAGCTCTCACACCAGTATTTGCGTCTAGAGCCTTTGCATTGAGGGCTATCTGAAACGGCTGTGGCGCTGAAGTTGCCTGAGAATGTGGAGTTGGTGGCATGTGAAACCCGCATGTGGAGCATTCGTTTGTGTGGGATGCTCTACCAGGTTCATTCCTAGATAATGCACTCAAAGGGCACTAAGCATAGAGTGTGAAAACTGAGTTTCCTTGAGAGCTGCTTGGAAGCCTGATGGTGTGTGAAGTTAGTGAGCCAAATGGAGTTGTTCTCCCACAAGAACCACTCGGCTGATCCTTCTTCAATATGCCCTTCACCAACATGCAGTGTTTCCTTGATTGAATTAGCTCTCACACCAATATTTGTGTCTAGAGCCTTTGCATTGAGGGCTATCTGAAAACGGCTGTGGCGCTGAAGTTGCCTGAGAATGTGGAGTTGGTGGCATGTGAAACCCGCATGTGGAGCATTCGTTTGTGTGGGATGCTCACCAACCTTCATGTCAGTCCTATGTACTCAAAAGGCAGTAAGCATATAGTGTGAAAACTGAGTTTCCTTGAGAGCTGCTTGGAAGCCTGATGGTGTGTGAAGTTAGTGAGCCAAATGGAGTTGTTCTCCCACAAGAACCACTCAGCTGATCCTTCTTCAATATGCCCTTCACCAACATGCAGTGGTTCCTTGATTGAATTAGCTCTCACACCAGTATTTGCGTCTAGAGCCTTTGCATTGAGGGCTATCTGTAAACGGCTGTGGCGCTGAAGTTGCCTGTGAATGTGGAGTTGGTGGCATCTGAAACCCGCATGTGGAGCATTCGTTTGTGTGGGATGCTCTACCAGGTTCATTTATAGATAAAGCTCTCAAAGGGCACTAAGCATAGAGTGTGAAAACTGAGTTTCCTTGAGAGCTGCTTGGAAGCCTGATGGTGTGTGAAGTTAGTGAGCCAAATGGAGTTGTTCTCCCACAAGAACCACTCAGCTGATCCTTCTTCAATATGCCCTTCACCAACATGCAGTGTTTCCTTGATTGAATTAGCTCTCACACCAATATTTGCGTCTAAAGCCTTTGCATTGAGGGCAATCTGAAAACGGCTGTGGCGCTGAAGTTGCCTGTGAATGTGGAGTTGGTGACATGTGAAACCCGCATGTGGAGCATTCGTTTGTGTGGATGCTCACCAACCTTCATGTCAGTCCTATTTACTCAAAAGGCACTAAGCCTAGAGTGTGAAAACTGAGTTTCCTTGAGAGCTGCTTGGAAGCCTGATGGTGTGTGAAGTTAGTGAGCCAAATGGAGTTGTTCTCCCACAAGAACCACTCGGCTGATCCTTCTTCAATATGCCCTTCACCAACATGCAGTGTTTCCTTGATTGAATTAGCTCTCACACCAGTATTTGCGTCTAGAGCCTTTGCATTGAGGGCTATCTGAAAACGGCTGTGGCGCTGAAGTTGCCTGTGAATGTGGAGTTGGTGGCATGTGAAACCCGCATGTGGAGCATTCGTTTGTGTGGGATGCTCTACCAGGTTCATTCCTAGATAATGCACACAACAAAGGGCACTAAGCCTAGAGTGTGAAAACTGAGTTTCCTTGAGAGCTGCTTGGAAGCCTGATGGTGTGTGAAGTTAGTGAGCCAAATGGAGTTGTTCTCCCACAAGAACCACTCGGCTGATCCTTCTTCAATATGCCCTTCACCAACATGCAGTGTTTCCTTGATTGAATTAGCTCTCACACCAATATTTGCGTCTAGAGCCTTTGCATTGAGGGCTATCTGAAAACGGCTGTGGCGCTGAAGTTGCCTGTGAATGTGGAGTTGGTGGCATGTGAAACCCGCATGTGGAGCTTTCGTTTGTGTGGGATGCTCTACCAGGTTCATTCCTAGATAATGCACTCAAAGGGCACTAAGCCTAGAGTGTGAAAACTGAGTTTCCTTGAGAGCTCCTGGGAAGCCTGATGGTGTGTGAAGTTAGTGAGCCAAATGGAGTTGTTCTCCCACAAGAACCACTTGGCTGATCCTTCTTCATTATGCCCTTCACCACATGCAGTGTTTCCTTGATTGAATTAGCTCTCACACCAATATTTGTGTCTAGAGCCTTTGCATTGAGGGCTATCTGAAAACGGCTGTGGCGCTGAAGTTGCCTGAGAATGTGGAGTTGGTGGCATGTGAAATCCGCATGTGTAGCATTCGTTTGTGTGGGATGCTCTACCAGGTTCATTCCTAGATAATGCACTCAAAGGGCACTAAGCCTAGAGTGTGAAAACTGAGTTTCCTTGAGAGCTGCTTGGAAGCCTGATGGTGTGTGAAGTTAGTGAGCCAAATGGAGTTGTTCTCCCACAAGAACCACTCAGCTGATCCTTCTTCAATATGCCCTTCACCAACATGCAGTGTTTCCTTGATTGAATTAGCTCTCACACCAATATTTGCGTCTAGAGCCTTTGCATTGAGGGCTATCTGAAAACGGCTGTGGCGCTGAAGTTGCCTGAGAATGTGGAGTTGGTGGCATGTGAAACCCGCATGTGGAGCATTCGTTTGTGTGGGATGCTCTACCAGGTTCATTCCTAGATAATGCACTCAAAGGGCACTAAGCATAGAGTGTGAAAACTGAGTTTCTTTGAGAGCTGCTTGGAAGCCTGATGGTGTGTGAAGTTAATGAGCCAAATGGAGTTGTTCTCCCACAAGAACCACTCGGCTGATCCTTCTTCAATATGCCCTTCACCAACATGCAGTGTTTCCTTGATTGAATTAGCTCTCACACAAATATTTGTGTCTAGAGCCTTTGCATTGAGGGCTATCTGAAAACGGGTTTGGCGCTGAATTTGCCTGAGAATGTGGAGTTGGTGGCATGTGAAACCCGCATGTGGAGCATTCGTTTGTGTGGGATGCTCTACCAGGTTCATTCCTAGATAATGCACTTAAAGGGCACTAAGCATAGAGTGTGAAAACTGAGTTTCCTTGAGAGCTGCTTGGAAGCCTGATGGTGTGTGAAGTTAGTGAGCCAAATGGAGTTGTTCTCCCACAAGAACCACTCGGCTGATCCTTCTTCAATATGCCCTTCACCAACATGCAGTGTTTCCTTGATTGAATTAGCTCTCACACCAATATTTGCGTCTAGAGCCTTTGCATTGAAGGCTATCTGAAAACGGCTGTGGCGCTGAAGTTGCCTGAGAATGTGGAGTTGGTGGCATGTGAAACCCGCATGTGGAGCATTCATTTGTGTGGGATGCTCTACCAGGTTCATTCGTAGATAATGCACTCAAAGGGCACTAAGCATAGAGTGTGAAAACTGAGTTTCCTTGAGAGCTGTTTGGAAGCCTGATGGTGTGTGAAGTTAGTGAGCCAAATGGAGTTGTTCTCCCACAAGAACCACTCGGCTGATCCTTCTTCAATATGCCCTTCACCAACATGCAGTGTTTCCTTGATTGAATTAGCTCTCACACCAATATTTGCGTCTAGAGCCTTTGCATTGAGGGCTATCTGAAAACGGCTGTGCCGCTGAAGTTGCCTGTGAATGTGGAGTTGGTGACATGTGAAACCCGCATGTGGAGCATTTGTTTGTTTGGATGCTCTATCAGGTTCATTCCTAGATAATGCACTCAAAGGGCACTAAGCATAGAGTGTGAAAACTGAGTTTCCTTGAGAGCTGCTTGGAAGCCTGATGGTGTGTGAAGTTAGTGAGCCAAATGGAGTTGTTCTCCCACAAGAACCACTCGGCTGATCCTTCTTCAATATGCCCTTCACCAACATGCAGTGTTTCCTTGATTGAATTAGCTCTCACACCAATATTTGCGTCTAGAGCCCTTGCATTGAGGGCTATCTGAAAACGGGTGTGGCACTGAAGTTGCCTGTGAATGTGGAGTTGGTGGCATGTGAAACCCGCATGTGGAGCATTCGTTTGTGTGGGATGCTCTACCTGGTTCATTCCCAGATAATGCACTCAAAGGGCACTAAGCATAGAGTGTGAAAACTGAGTTTCCTTGAGAGCTGCTTGGAAGCCTGATGGTGTGTGAAGTTAGTGAGCCAAATGGAGTTGTTTTCCCACAAGAACCACTCAGCTGATCCTTCTTCAATATGCCCTTCACCAACATGCAGTGTTTCCTTGATTGAATTAGCTCTCACACCAATATTTGCGTCTAGAGCCTTTGCATTGAGGGCTATCTGAAAACGGCTGTGGCGCTGAAGTTGCCTGTGAATGTGGAGTTGGTGGCATGTGAAACCCGCATGTGGAGCATTCGTTTGTGTGGGATGCTCTACCAGCTTCATTTCAGTCCTAGGCACTCAAAGGGCACTAAGCATAGAGTGTGAAAACTGAGTTTCCTTGAGAGCCGCTTGGAAGCCTGATGGTGTGTGAAGTTAGTGAGCCAAATGGAGTTGTTCTCCCACAAGAACCATTCAGCTGATCCTTCTTCACTATGCCCTTCACCAACATGCGGTGTTTCCTTGATTGAATTAGCTCTCACACCAATATTTGCGTCTAGAGCCTTTGCATTGAGGGCTATCTGAAAACGGCTGTGGCGCTGAAGTTGCCTGTGAATGTGGAGTTGGTGGCATGTGAAACCCGCATGTGGAGCATTTGTTTGTGTGGGATGCTCTACCAGGTTCATTCCTAGATAATGCACTCAAAGGGCACTAAGCATAGAGTGTGAAAACTGAGTTTCCTTGAGAGCTGCTTGGAAGCCTGATGGTGTGTGAAGTTAGTGAGCCAAATGGAGTTGTTCTCCCACAAGAACCACTTGGCTGATCCTTCTTCAATATGCCCTTCACCAACATGCAGTGTTTCCTTGATTGAATTAGCTCTCACACCAATATTTGCGTCTAGAGCCTTTGCATTGAGGGCTATCTGAAAACGGGTGTGGCACTGAAGTAGCCTGTGAATGTGGAGTTGGTGGCATGTGAAACCCGCATGTGGAGCATTTGTTTGTTTGGATGCTCTATCAGGTTCATTCCTAGATAATGCACTCAAAGGGCACTAAGCATAGAGTGTGAAAACTGAGTTTCCTTGAGAGCTGCTTGGAAGCCTGATGGTGTGTGAAGTTAGTGAGCCAAATGGAGTTGTTCTCCCACAAGAACCACTAGGCTGATTCTTCTTCAATATGCCCTTCACCAACATGCAGTGTTTCCTTGATTGAATTAGCTCTCACACAAATATTTGCGTCTAGAGCCTTTGCATTGAGGGCTATCTGAAAACGGGTGTGGCGCTGAAGTTGCCTGTGAATGTGGAGTTGGTGGCATGTGAAACCCGCATGTGGAGCATTCGGTTTGTGTGGGATGCTCTACCAGGCTTCATTCTAGCCTATGCACTCAAAGGGCACTTAAGCATAGAGTGTGAAAACTGAGTTTCCTTGAGAGCCTGCTTGGAACCCTGATGGTGTGTGAAGTTAGTGTGCCAAATGGAGTTGTTCTCCCACAAGAACCACTCAGGCTGATTCCTTCTTCACTATGCGCCTTCACCAACAA
>NW_026696627.1:0-29799 GCF_030435755.1 Ochotona princeps | reverse complement strand
CACACAAACGAATGCTCCACATGCGGGTTTCACATGCCACCAACTCCACATTCACAGGCAACTTCAGCGCCACAGCCGTTTTCAGATAGCCCTCAATGCAAAGGCTCTAGACGCAAATATTGGTGTGAGAGCTAATTCAATCAAGGAAACACTGCATGTTGGTGAAGGGCATATTGAAGAAGGATCAGCCGAGTGGTTCTTGTGGGAGAACAACTCCATTTGGCTCACTAACTTCACACACCATCAGGCTTCCAAGCAGCTCTCAAGGAAACTCAGTTTTCACACTCTATGCTTAGTGCCCTTTGAGTGCATTATCTAGGAATGAACCTGGTAGAGCATCCCACACAAACGAATGCTCCACATGCGGGTTTCACATGCCACCAACTCCACATTCACAGGCAACTTCAGCGCCACAGCCGTTTTCAGATAGCCCTCAATGCAAAGGCTCTAGACGCAAATATTGGTGTGAGAGCTAATTCAATCAAGGAAACACTGCATGTTGGTGAAGGGCATATTGAAGAAGGATCAGCCGAGTGGTTCTTGTGGGAGAACAACTCCATTTGGCTCACTAACTTCACACACCATCAGGCTTCCAAGCAGCTCTCAAGGAAACTCAGTTTTCACACTCTATGCTTAGTGCCCTTTGTATGGCTAGGACTGAAATGAACCTGGTAGAGCATCCCACACAAACGAATGCTCCACATGCGGGTTTCACATGCCACCAACTCCACATTCACAGGCAACTTCAGCGCCACAGCCGTTTTCAGATAGCCCTCAATGCAAAGGCTCTAGACGCAAATATTGGTGTGAGAGCTAATTCAATCAAGGAAACACTGCATGTTGGTGAAGGGCATATTGAAGAAGGATCAGCCGAGTGGTTCTTGTGGGAGAACAACTCCATTTGGCTCACTAACTTCACACACCATCAGGCTTCCAAGCAGCTCTCAAGGAAACTCAGTTTTCACACTCTATGCTTAGTGCCCTTTGAGTGCATTATCTAGGAATGAACCTGGTAGAGCATCCCACACAAACGAATGCTCCACATGCGGGTTTCACATGCCACCAACTCCACATTCACAGGCAACTTCAGCGCCACAGCCGTTTTCAGATAGCCCTCAATGCAAAGGCTCTAGACGCAAATATTGGTGTGAGAGCTAATTCAATCAAGGAAACACTGCATGTTGGTGAAGGGCATATTGAAGAAGGATCAGCCGAGTGGTTCTTGTGGGAGAACAACTCCATTTGGCTCACTAACTTCACACACCATCAGGCTTCCAAGCAGCTCTCAAGGAAACTCAGTTTTCACACTCTATGCTTAGTGCCCTTTGTATGGCTAGGACTGAAATGAACCTGGTAGAGCATCCCACACAAACGAATGCTCCACATGCGGGTTTCACATGCCACCAACTCCACATTCACAGGCAACTTCAGCGCCACAGCCGTTTTCAGATAGCCCTCAATGCAAAGGCTCTAGACGCAAATATTGGTGTGAGAGCTAATTCAATCAAGGAAACACTGCATGTTGGTGAAGGGCATATTGAAGAAGGATCAGCCGAGTGGTTCTTGTGGGAGAACAACTCCATTTGGCTCACTAACTTCACACACCATCAGGCTTCCAAGCAGCTCTCAAGGAAACTCAGTTTTCACACTCTATGCTTAGTGTCCTTTGTATGGCTAGGACTGAAATGAACCTGGTAGAGCACACCACAGAAATGAATGCTCCACATGCGGGTTTCACATGCCACCAACTCCACATTCACAGGCAACTTCAGCGCCACAGCCGTTTTCAGATAGCCCTCAATGCAAAGGCTCTAGACGCAAATATTGGTGTGAGAGCTAATTCAATCAAGGAAACACTGCATGTTGGTGAAGGGCATATTGCAGAAGGATCAGCCGAGTGGTTCTTGTGGGAGAACAACTCCATTTGGCTCACTAACTTCACACACCATCAGGCTTCCAAGCAGCTCTCAAGGAAACTCAGTTTTCACACTCTATGCTTAGTGCTCTTTGTGTGCCTAGGACTGCAATGAAACTTGGTCAGCATCCCACACAAACGAATGCTCCACATGCGGGTTTCACATGCCACCAACTCCACATTCACAGGCAACTTCAGCGCCACAGCCGTTTTCAGATAGCCCTCAATGCAAAGGCTCTAGACGCAAATATTGGTGTGAGAGCTAATTCAATCAAGGAAACACTGCATGTTGGTGAAGGGCATATTGAAGAAGGATCAGCCGAGTGGTTCTTGTGGGAGAACAACTCCATTTGGCTCACTAACTTCACACACCATCAGGCTTCCAAGCAGCTCTCAAGGAAACTCAGTTTTCACACTCTATGCTTAGTGCCCTTTGAGTGCATTATCTAGGAATGAACCTGGTAGAGCATCCCACACAAACGAATGCTCCACATGCGGGTTTCACATGTCACCAACTCCACATTCACAGGCAACTTCAGCGCCACAGCCGTTTTCAGATAGCCCTCAATGCAAAGGCTCTAGACGCAAATATTGGTGTGAGAGCTAATTCAATCAAGGAAACACTGCATGTTGGTGAAGGGCATATTGAAGAAGGATCAGCCGAGTGGTTCTTGTGGGAGAACAACTCCATTTGGCTCACTAACTTCACACACCATCAGGCTTCCAAGCAGCTCTCAAGGAAACTCAGTTTTCACACTCTATGCTTAGTGCCCTTTGAGTGCATTATCTAGGAATGAACCTGGTAGAGCATCCCACACAAATGAATGCTCCACATGCGGGTTTCACATGCCACCAACTCCACATTCACAGGCAACTTCAGCGCCACAGCCGTTTTCAGATAGCCCTCAATGCAAAGGCTCTAGACGCAAATATTGGTGTGAGAGCTAATTCAATCAAGGAAACACTGCATGTTGGTGAAGGGCATATTGAAGAAGGATCAGCCGAGTGGTTCTTGTGGGAGAACAACTCCATTTGGCTCACTAACTTCACACACCATCAGGCTTCCAAGCAGCTCTCAAGGAAACTCAGTTTTCAAACTCTATGCGTAGTGCCCTTTGTATGGCTAGGACTGAAATGAACCTGGTAGAGCATCCCACAGAAACGAATGCTCCACATGCGGGTTTCACATGCCACCAACTCCACATTCACAGGCAACTTCAGCGCCACAGCCGTTTTCAGATAGCCCTCAATGCAAAGGCTCTAGACGCAAATATCGGTGTGAGAGCTAATTCAATCAAGGATACACTGCATGTTGGTGAAGGGCATGTTGAAGAAGGATCAGCCGAGTGGTTCTTGTGGGAGAACAACTCCATTTGGCTCACTAACTTCACACACCATCAGGCTTCCAAGCAGCTCTCAAGGAAACTCAGTTTTCACACTCTATGCTTAGTGCCCTTTGTATGGCTAGGACTGAAATGAACCTGGTAGAGCACACCACAGAAACGAATGCTCCACATGCGGGTATCACATGCCACCAACTCCACATTCACAGGCAACTTCAGCGCCACAGCCGTTTTCAGATAGCCCTCAATGCAAAGGCTCTAGACGCAAATATTGGTGTGAGAGCTAATTCAATCAAGGAAACACTGCATGTTGGTGAAGGGCATATTGAAGAAGGATCAGCCGAGTGGTTCTTGTGGGAGAACAACTCCATTTGGCTCACTAACTTCACACACCATCAGGCTTCCAAGCAGCTCTCAAGGAAACTCAGTTTTCACACTCAATGCTTAGTGCCCTTTGTATGGCTAGGACTGAAATGAACCTGGTAGAGCACACCACAGAAACGAATGCTCCACATGCGGGTTTCACATGCCACCAACTCCACATTCACAGGCAACTTCAGCGCCACAGCCGTTTTCAGATAGCCCTCAATGCAAAGGCTCTAGACGCAAATATTGGTGTGAGAGCTAATTCAATCAAGGAAACACTGCATGTTGGTGAAGGGCATATTGCAGAAGGATCAGCCGAGTGGTTCTTGTGGGAGAACAACTCCATTTGGCTCACTAACTTCACACACCATCAGGCTTCCAAGCAGCTCTCAAGGAAACTCAGTTTTCACACTCTATGCTTAGTGCCCTTTGTATGGCTAGGACTGAAATGAACCTGGTAGAGCATCCCACACAAACGAATGCTCCACATGCGGGTTTCACATGCCACCAACTCCACATTCACAGGCAACTTCAGCGCCACAGCCGTTTTCAGATAGCCCTCAATGCAAAGGCTCTAGACGCAAATATTGGTGTCAGAGCTAATTCAATCAAGGAAACACTGCATGTTGGTGAAGGGCATATTGAAGAAGGATCAGCCGAGTGGTTCTTGTGGGATAACAACTCCATTTGGCTCACTAACTTCACACACCATCAGGCTTCCAAGCAGCTCTCAAGGAAACTCAGTTTTCACACTCTATGCTTAGTGTCCTTTGAGTGCATTATCTAGGAATGAACCTGGTAGAGCATCCCACACAAACGAATGCTCCACATGCGGGTTTCACATGCCACCAACTCCACATTCACAGGCAACTTCAGCGCCACAGCCGTTTTCAGATAGCCCTCAATGCAAAGGCTCTAGACGCAAATATTGGTGTGAGAGCTAATTCAATCAAGGAAACACTGCATGTTGGTGAAGGGCATATTGAAGAAGGATCAGCCGAGTGGTTCTTGTGGGAGAACAACTCCATTTGGCTCACTAACTTCACACACCATCAGGCTTCCAAGCAGCTCTCAAGGAAACTCAGTTTTCACACTCTATGCTTAGTGCCCTTTGTATGGCTAGGACTGAAATGAACCTGGTAGAGCACACCACAGAAACGAATGCTCCACATGCGGGTTTCACATGCCACCAACTCCACATTCACAGGCAACTTCAGCGCCACAGCCGTTTTCAGATAGCCCTCAATGCAAAGGCTCTAGACACAAATATTGGTGTGAGAGCTAATTCAATCAAGGAAACACTGCATGTTGGTGAAGGGCATATTGAAGAAGGATCAGCCGAGTGGTTCTTGTGGGAGAACAACTCCATTTGGCTCACTAACTTCACACACCATCAGGCTTCCAAGCAGCTCTCAAGGAAACTCAGTTTTCACACTCTATGCTTAGTGCCCTTTGTATGGCTAGGACTGAAATGAACCTGGTAGAGCATCCCACACAAACGAATGCTCCACATGCGGGTTTCACATGCCACCAACTCCACATTCACAGGCAACTTCAGCGCCACAGCCGTTTTCAAATAGCCCTCAATGCAAAGGCTCTAGACGCAAATATTGGTGTGAGAGCTAATTCAATCAAGGAAACACTGCATGTTGGTGAAGGGCATATTGAAGAAGGATCAGCCGAGTGGTTCTTGTGGGAGAACAACTCCATTTGGCTCACTAACTTCACACACCATCAGGCTTCCAAGCAGCTCTCAAGGAAACTCAGTTTTCACACTCTATGCTTAGTGCCCTTTGAGTGCATTATCTAGGAATGAACCTGGTAGAGCATCCCACACAAACGAATGCTCCACATGCGGGTTTCACATGCCACCAACTCCACATTCACAGGCAACTTCAGCGCCACAGCCGTTTTCAGATAGCCCTCAATGCAAAGGCTCTAGACGCAAATATTGGTGTGAGAGCTAATTCAATCAAGGAAACACTGCATGTTGGTGAAGGGCATATTGAAGAAGGATCAGCCGAGTGGTTCTTGTGGGAGAACAACTCCATTTGGCTCACTAACTTCACACACCATCAGGCTTCCAAGCAGCTCTCAAGGAAACTCAGTTTTCACACTCTATGCTTAGTGCCCTTTGAGTGCATTATCTAGGAATGAACCTGGTAGAGCATCCCACACAAATGAATGCTCCACATGCGGGTTTCACATGCCACCAACTCCACATTCACAGGCAACTTCAGCGCCACAGCCGTTTTCAGATAGCCCTCAATGCAAAGGCTCTAGACGCAAATATTGGTGTGAGAGCTAATTCAATCAAGGAAACACTGCATGTTGGTGAAGGGCATATTGAAGAAGGATCAGCCGAGTGGTTCTTGTGGGAGAACAACTCCATTTGGCTCACTAACTTCACACACCATCAGGCTTCCAAGCAGCTCTCAAGGAAACTCAGTTTTCAAACTCTATGCGTAGTGCCCTTTGTATGGCTAGGACTGAAATGAACCTGGTAGAGCATCCCACAGAAACGAATGCTCCACATGCGGGTTTCACATGCCACCAACTCCACATTCACAGGCAACTTCAGCGCCACAGCCGTTTTCAGATAGCCCTCAATGCAAAGGCTCTAGACGCAAATATCGGTGTGAGAGCTAATTCAATCAAGGATACACTGCATGTTGGTGAAGGGCATGTTGAAGAAGGATCAGCCGAGTGGTTCTTGTGGGAGAACAACTCCATTTGGCTCACTAACTTCACACACCATCAGGCTTCCAAGCAGCTCTCAAGGAAACTCAGTTTTCACACTCTATGCTTAGTGCCCTTTGTATGGCTAGGACTGAAATGAACCTGGTAGAGCACACCACAGAAACGAATGCTCCACATGCGGGTATCACATGCCACCAACTCCACATTCACAGGCAACTTCAGCGCCACAGCCGTTTTCAGATAGCCCTCAATGCAAAGGCTCTAGACGCAAATATTGGTGTGAGAGCTAATTCAATCAAGGAAACACTGCATGTTGGTGAAGGGCATATTGAAGAAGGATCAGCCGAGTGGTTCTTGTGGGAGAACAACTCCATTTGGCTCACTAACTTCACACACCATCAGGCTTCCAAGCAGCTCTCAAGGAAACTCAGTTTTCACACTCTATGCTTAGTGCCCTTTGAGTGCATTATCTAGGAATGAACCTGGTAGAGCATCCCACACAAATGAATGCTCCACATGCGGGTTTCACATGCCACCAACTCCACATTCACAGGCAACTTCAGCGCCACAGCCGTTTTCAGATAGCCCTCAATGCAAAGGCTCTAGACGCAAATATTGGTGTGAGAGCTAATTCAATCAAGGAAACACTGCATGTTGGTGAAGGGCATATTGAAGAAGGATCAGCCGAGTGGTTCTTGTGGGAGAACAACTCCATTTGGCTCACTAACTTCACACACCATCAGGCTTCCAAGCAGCTCTCAAGGAAACTCAGTTTTCACACTCTATGCTTAGTGCCCTTTGTATGGCTAGGACTGAAATGAACCTGGTAGAGCATCCCACACAAACGAATGCTCCACATGCGGGTTTCACATGCCACCAACTCCACATTCACAGGCAACTTCAGCGCCACAGCCGTTTTCAGATAGCCCTCAATGCAAAGGCTCTAGACGCAAATATTGGTGTGAGAGCTAATTCAATCAAGGAAACACTGCATGTTGGTGAAGGGCATATTGAAGAAGGATCAGCCGAGTGGTTCTTGTGGGAGAACAACTCCATTTGGCTCACTAACTTCACACACCATCAGGCTTCCAAGCAGCTCTCAAGGAAACTCAGTTTTCACACTCTATGCTTAGTGCCCTTTGAGTGCATTATCTAGGAATGAACCTGGTAGAGCATCCCACACAAACGAATGCTCCACATGCGGGTTTCACATGCCACCAACTCCACATTCACAGGCAACTTCAGCGCCACAGCCGTTTTCAGATAGCCCTCAATGCAAAGGCTCTAGACGCAAATATCGGTGTGAGAGCTAATTCAATCAAGGAAACACTGCATGTTGGTGAAGGGCATATTGAAGAAGGATCAGCCGAGTGGTTCTTGTGGGAGAACAACTCCATTTGGCTCACTAACTTCACACACCATCAGGCTTCCAAGCAGCTCTCAAGGAAACTCAGTTTTCACACTCTATGCTTAGTGCCCTTTGTATGGCTAGGACTGAAATGAACCTGGTAGAGCATCCCACACAAACGAATGCTCCACATGCGGGTTTCACATGCCACCAACTCCACATTCACAGGCAACTTCAGCGCCACAGCCGTTTTCAGATAGCCCTCAATGCAAAGGCTCTAGACGCAAATATTGGTGTGAGAGCTAATTCAATCAAGGAAACACTGCATGTTGGTGAAGGGCATATTGAAGAAGGATCAGCCGAGTGGTTCTTGTGGGAGAACAACTCCATTTGGCTCACTAACTTCACACACCATCAGGCTTCCAAGCAGCTCTCAAGGAAACTCAGTTTTCACACTCTATGCTTAGTGCCCTTTGAGTGCATTATCTAGGAATGAACCTGGTAGAGCATCCCACACAAACGAATGCTCCACATGCGGGTTTCACATGCCACCAACTCCACATTCACAGGCAACTTCAGCGCCACAGCCGTTTTCAGATAGCCCTCAATGCAAAGGCTCTAGACGCAAATATTGGTGTGAGAGCTAATTCAATCAAGGAAACACTGCATGTTGGTGAAGGGCATATTGAAGAAGGATCAGCCGAGTGGTTCTTGTGGGAGAACAACTCCATTTGGCTCACTAACTTCACACACCATCAGGCTTCCAAGCAGCTCTCAAGGAAACTCAGTTTTCACACTCTATGCTTAGTGCCCTTTGTATGGCTAGGACTGAAATGAACCTGGTAGAGCATCCCACACAAACGAATGCTCCACATGCGGGTTTCACATGCCACCAACTCCACATTCACAGGCAACTTCAGCGCCACAGCCGTTTTCAGATAGCCCTCAATGCAAAGGCTCTAGACGCAAATATTGGTGTGAGAGCTAATTCAATCAAGGAAACACTGCATGTTGGTGAAGGGCATATTGAAGAAGGATCAGCCGAGTGGTTCTTGTGGGAGAACAACTCCATTTGGCTCACTAACTTCACACACCATCAGGCTTCCAAGCAGCTCTCAAGGAAACTCAGTTTTCACACTCTATGCTTAGTGCCCTTTGAGTGCATTATCTAGGAATGAACCTGGTAGAGCATCCCACACAAACGAATGCTCCACATGCGGGTTTCACATGCCACCAACTCCACATTTACAGGCAACTTCAGCGCCACAGCCGTTTTCAGATAGCCCTCAATGCAAAGGCTCTACACGTAAATATCGGTGTGAGAGCTAATTCAATCAAGGAAACACTGCATGTTGGTGAAGGGCATATTGAAGAAGGATCAGCCGAGTGGTTCTTGTGGGAGAACAACTCCATTTGGCTCACTAACTTCACACACCATCAGGCTTCCAAGCAGCTCTCAAGGAAACTCAGTTTTCACACTCTATGCGTAGTGCCCTTTGTATGGCTAGGACTGAAATGAACCTGGTAGAGCACACCACAGAAACGAATGCTCCACATGCGGGTTTCACATGCCACCAACTCCACATTCACAGGCAACTTCAGCGCCACAGCCGTTTTCAGATAGCCCTCAATGCAAAGGCTCTAGACGCAAATACTGGTGTGAGAGCTAATTCAATCAAGGAAACACTGCATGTTGGTGAAGGGCATATTGAAGAAGGATCAGCCGAGTGGTTCTTGTGGGAGAACAACTCCATTTGGCTCACTAACTTCACACACCATCAGGCTTCCAAGCAGCTCTCAAGGAAACTCAGTTTTCACACTCTATGCTTAGTGCCCTTTGAGTGCATTATCTAGGAATGAACCTGGTAGAGCATCCCACACAAATGAATGCTCCACATGCGGGTTTCACATGCCACCAACTCCACATTCACAGGCAACTTCAGCGCCACAGCCGTTTTCAGATAGCCCTCAATGCAAAGGCTCTAGACGCAAATATTGGTGTGAGAGCTAATTCAATCAAGGAAACACTGCATGTTGGTGAAGGGCATATTGAAGAAGGATCAGCCGAGTGGTTCTTGTGGGAGAACAACTCCATTTGGCTCACTAACTTCACACACCATCAGGCTTCCAAGCAGCTCTCAAGGAAACTCAGTTTTCACACTCTATGCTTAGTGCCCTTTGAGTGCATTATCTAGGAATGAACCTGGTAGAGCATCCCACACAAACGAATGCTCCACATGCGGGTTTCACATGCCACCAACTCCACATTCACAGGCAACTTCAGCGCCACAGCCGTTTTCAGATAGCCCTCAATGCAAAGGCTCTAGACGCAAATATTGGTGTGAGAGCTAATTCAATCAAGGAAACACTGCATGTTGGTGAAGGGCATATTGAAGAAGGATCAGCCGAGTGGTTCTTGTGGGAGAACAACTCCATTTGGCTCACTAACTTCACACACCATCAGGCTTCCAAGCAGCTCTCAAGGAAACTCAGTTTTCACACTCTATGCTTAGTGCCCTTTGATTGCATTATCTAGGAATGAACCTGGTAGAGCATCCCACACAAACGAATGCTCCACATGCGGGTTTCACATGCCACCAACTCCACATTTACAGGCAACTTCAGCGCCACAGCCGTTTTCAGATAGCCCTCAATGCAAAGGCTCTAGACGCAAATATTGGTGTGAGAGCTAATTCAATCAAGGAAACACTGCATGTTGGTGAAGGGCATATTGAAGAAGGATCAGCCGAGTGGTTCTTGTGGGAGAACAACTCCATTTGGCTCACTAACTTCACACACCATCAGGCTTCCAAGCAGCTCTCAAGGAAACTCAGTTTTCACACTCTATGCTTAGTGCCCTTTGTATGGCTAGGACTGAAATGAACCTGGTAGAGCACACCACAGAAACGAATGCTCCACATGCGGGTTTCACATGCCACCAACTCCACATTCACAGGCAACTTCAGCGCCACAGCCGTTTTCAGATAGCCCTCAATGCAAAGGCTCTAGACGCAAATACTGGTGTGAGAGCTAATTCAATCAAGGAAACACTGCATGTTGGTGAAGGGCATATTGAAGAAGGATCAGCCGAGTGGTTCTTGTGGGAGAACAACTCCATTTGGCTCACTAACTTCACACACCATCAGGCTTCCAAGCAGCTCTCAAGGAAACTCAGTTTTCACACTCTATGCTTAGTGCCCTTTGAGTGCATTATCTAGGAATGAACCTGGTAGAGCATCCCACACAAATGAATGCTCCACATGCGGGTTTCACATGCCACCAACTCCACATTCACAGGCAACTTCAGCGCCACAGCCGTTTTCAGATAGCCCTCAATGCAAAGGCTCTAGACGCAAATATTGGTGTGAGAGCTAATTCAATCAAGGAAACACTGCATGTTGGTGAAGGGCATATTGAAGAAGGATCAGCCGAGTGGTTCTTGTGGGAGAACAACTCCATTTGGCTCACTAACTTCACACACCATCAGGCTTCCAAGCAGCTCTCAAGGAAACTCAGTTTTCACACTCTATGCTTAGTGCCCTTTGAGTGCATTATCTAGGAATGAACCTGGTAGAGCATCCCACACAAACGAATGCTCCACATGCGGGTTTCACATGCCACCAACTCCACATTCACAAGCAACTTCAGCGCCACAGCCGTTTTCAGATAGCCCTCAATGCAAAGGCTCTAGACGCAAATATTGGTGTGAGAGCTAATTCAATCAAGGAAACACTGCATGTTGGTGAAGGGCATATTGAAGAAGGATCAGCCGAGTGGTTCTTGTGGGAGAACAACTCCATTTGGCTCACTAACTTCACACACCATCAGGCTTCCAAGCAGCTCTCAAGGAAACTCAGTTTTCACACTCTATGCGTAGTGCCCTTTGTATGGCTAGGACTGAAATGAACCTGGTAGAGCATCCCACAGAAACGAATGCTCCACATGCGGGTTTCACATGCCACCAACTCCACATTCACAGGCAACTTCAGCGCCACAGCCGTTTTCAGATAGCCCTCAATGCAAAGGCTCTAGACGCAAATATCGGTGTGAGAGCTAATTCAATCAAGGATACACTGCATGTTGGTGAAGGGCATGTTGAAGAAGGATCAGCCGAGTGGTTCTTGTGGGAGAACAACTCCATTTGGCTCACTAACTTCACACACCATCAGGCTTCCAAGCAGCTCTCAAGGAAACTCAGTTTTCACACTCTATGCTTAGTGCCCTTTGTATGGCTAGGACTGAAATGAACCTGGTAGAGCACACCACAGAAACGAATGCTCCACATGCGGGTTTCACATGCCACCAACTCCACATTCACAGGCAACTTCAGCGCCACAGCCGTTTTCAGATAGCCCTCAATGCAAAGGCTCTAGACGCAAATATTGGTGTGAGAGCTAATTCAATCAAGGAAACACTGCATGTTGGTGAAGGGCATATTGAAGAAGGATCAGCCGAGTGGTTCTTGTGGGAGAACAACTCCATTTGGCTCACTAACTTCACACACCATCAGGCTTCCAAGCAGCTCTCAAGGAAACTCAGTTTTCACACTCTATGCTTAGTGCCCTTTGAGTGCATTATCTAGGAATGAACCTGGTAGAGCATCCCACACAAATGAATGCTCCACATGCGGGTTTCACATGCCACCAACTCCACATTCACAGGCAACTTCAGCGCCACAGCCGTTTTCAGATAGCCCTCAATGCAAAGGCTCTAGACGCAAATATTGGTGTGAGAGCTAATTCAATCAAGGAAACACTGCATGTTGGTGAAGGGCATATTGAAGAAGGATCAGCCGAGTGGTTCTTGTGGGAGAACAACTCCATTTGGCTCACTAACTTCACACACCATCAGGCTTCCAAGCAGCTCTCAAGGAAACTCAGTTTTCACACTCTATGCTTAGTGCCCTTTGTATGGCTAGGACTGAAATGAACCTGGTAGAGCATCCCACACAAACGAATGCTCCACATGCGGGTTTCACATGCCACCAACTCCACATTCACAGGCAACTTCAGCGCCACAGCCGTTTTCAGATAGCCCTCAATGCAAAGGCTCTAGACGCAAATATTGGTGTGAGAGCTAATTCAATCAAGGAAACACTGCATGTTGGTGAAGGGCATATTGAAGAAGGATCAGCCGAGTGGTTCTTGTGGGAGAACAACTCCATTTGGCTCACTAACTTCACACACCATCAGGCTTCCAAGCAGCTCTCAAGGAAACTCAGTTTTCACACTCTATGCTTAGTGCCCTTTGAGTGCATTATCTAGGAATGAACCTGGTAGAGCATCCCACACAAACGAATGCTCCACATGCGGGTTTCACATGCCACCAACTCCACATTCACAGGCAACTTCAGCGCCACAGCCGTTTTCAGATAGCCCTCAATGCAAAGGCTCTAGACGCAAATATCGGTGTGAGAGCTAATTCAATCAAGGAAACACTGCATGTTGGTGAAGGGCATATTGAAGAAGGATCAGCCGAGTGGTTCTTGTGGGAGAACAACTCCATTTGGCTCACTAACTTCACACACCATCAGGCTTCCAAGCAGCTCTCAAGGAAACTCAGTTTTCACACTCTATGCTTAGTGCCCTTTGTATGGCTAGGACTGAAATGAACCTGGTAGAGCATCCCACACAAACGAATGCTCCACATGCGGGTTTCACATGCCACCAACTCCACATTCACAGGCAACTTCAGCGCCACAGCCGTTTTCAGATAGCCCTCAATGCAAAGGCTCTAGACGCAAATATTGGTGTGAGAGCTAATTCAATCAAGGAAACACTGCATGTTGGTGAAGGGCATATTGAAGAAGGATCAGCCGAGTGGTTCTTGTGGGAGAACAACTCCATTTGGCTCACTAACTTCACACACCATCAGGCTTCCAAGCAGCTCTCAAGGAAACTCAGTTTTCACACTCAATGCTTAGTGCCCTTTGAGTGCATTATCTAGGAATGAACCTGGTAGAGCATCCCACACAAACGAATGCTCCACATGCGGGTTTCACATGCCACCAACTCCACATTCACAGGCAACTTCAGCGCCACAGCCGTTTTCAGATAGCCCTCAATGCAAAGGCTCTAGACGCAAATATTGGTGTGAGAGCTAATTCAATCAAGGAAACACTGCATGTTGGTGAAGGGCATATTGAAGAAGGATCAGCCGAGTGGTTCTTGTGGGAGAACAACTCCATTTGGCTCACTAACTTCACACACCATCAGGCTTCCAAGCAGCTCTCAAGGAAACTCAGTTTTCACACTCTATGCTTAGTGCCCTTTGAGTGCATTATCTAGGAATGAACCTGGTAGAGCATCCCACACAAACGAATGCTCCACATGCGGGTTTCACATGCCACCAACTCCACATTCACAGGCAACTTCAGCGCCGCAGCCGTTTTCAGATAGCCCTCAATGCAAAGGCTCTAGACGCAAATATTGGTGTGAGAGCTAATTCAATCAAGGAAACACTGCATGTTGGTGAAGGGCATATTGAAGAAGGATCAGCCGAGTGGTTCTTGTGGGAGAACAACTCCATTTGGCTCACTAACTTCACACACCATCAGGCTTCCAAGCAGCTCTCAAGGAAACTCAGTTTTCACACTCTATGCTTAGTGCCCTTTGAGTGCATTATCTAGGAATGAACCTGGTAGAGCATCCCACACAAACGAATGCTCCACATGCGGGTTTCACATGCCACCAACTCCACATTCACAGGCAACTTCAGCGCCACAGCCGTTTTCAGATAGCCCTCAATGCAAAGGCTCTAGACGCAAATATTGGTGTGAGAGCTAATTCAATCAAGGAAACACTGCATGTTGGTGAAGGGCATATTGAAGAAGGATCAGCCGAGTGGTTCTTGTGGGAGAACAACTCCATTTGGCTCACTAACTTCACACACCATCAGGCTTCCAAGCAGCTCTCAAGGAAACTCAGTTTTCACACTCTATGCTTAGTGCCCTTTGTATGGCTAGGACTGAAATGAACCTGGTAGAGCACACCACAGAAACGAATGCTCCACATGCGGGTTTCACATGCCACCAACTCCACATTCACAGGCAACTTCAGCGCCACAGCCGTTTTCAGATAGCCCTCAATGCAAAGGCTCTAGACACAAATATTGGTGTGAGAGCTAATTCAATCAAGGAAACACTGCATGTTGGTGAAGGGCATATTGAAGAAGGATCAGCCGAGTGGTTCTTGTGGGAGAACAACTCCATTTGGCTCACTAACTTCACACACCATCAGGCTTCCAAGCAGCTCTCAAGGAAACTCAGTTTTCACACTCTATGCTTAGTGCCCTTTGTATGGCTAGGACTGAAATGAACCTGGTAGAGCATCCCACACAAACGAATGCTCCACATGCGGGTTTCACATGCCACCAACTCCACATTCACAGGCAACTTCAGCGCCACAGCCGTTTTCAAATAGCCCTCAATGCAAAGGCTCTAGACGCAAATATTGGTGTGAGAGCTAATTCAATCAAGGAAACACTGCATGTTGGTGAAGGGCATATTGAAGAAGGATCAGCCGAGTGGTTCTTGTGGGAGAACAACTCCATTTGGCTCACTAACTTCACACACCATCAGGCTTCCAAGCAGCTCTCAAGGAAACTCAGTTTTCACACTCTATGCTTAGTGCCCTTTGAGTGCATTATCTAGGAATGAACCTGGTAGAGCATCCCACAGAAACGAATGCTCCACATGCGGGTTTCACATGCCACCAACTCCACATTCACAGGCAACTTCAGCGCCACAGCCGTTTTCAGATAGCCCTCAATGCAAAGGCTCTAGACGCAAATATTGGTGTGAGAGCTAATTCAATCAAGGAAACACTGCATGTTGGTGAAGGGCATATTGAAGAAGGATCAGCCGAGTGGTTCTTGTGGGAGAACAACTCCATTTGGCTCACTAACTTCACACACCATCAGGCTTCCAAGCAGCTCTCAAGGAAACTCAGTTTTCACACTCTATGCTTAGTGCCCTTTGAGTGCATTATCTAGGAATGAACCTGGTAGAGCATCCCACACAAATGAATGCTCCACATGCGGGTTTCACATGCCACCAACTCCACATTCACAGGCAACTTCAGCGCCACAGCCGTTTTCAGATAGCCCTCAATGCAAAGGCTCTAGACGCAAATATTGGTGTGAGAGCTAATTCAATCAAGGAAACACTGCATGTTGGTGAAGGGCATATTGAAGAAGGATCAGCCGAGTGGTTCTTGTGGGAGAACAACTCCATTTGGCTCACTAACTTCACACACCATCAGGCTTCCAAGCAGCTCTCAAGGAAACTCAGTTTTCACACTCTATGCTTAGTGCCCTTTGAGTGCATTATCTAGGAATGAACCTGGTAGAGCATCCCACACAAACGAATGCTCCACATGCGGGTTTCACATGCCACCAACTCCACATTCACAGGCAACTTCAGCGCCACAGCCGTTTTCAGATAGCCCTCAATGCAAAGGCTCTAGACGCAAATATCGGTGTGAGAGCTAATTCAATCAAGGATACACTGCATGTTGGTGAAGGGCATGTTGAAGAAGGATCAGCCGAGTGGTTCTTGTGGGAGAACAACTCCATTTGGCTCACTAACTTCACACACCATCAGGCTTCCAAGCAGCTCTCAAGGAAACTCAGTTTTCACACTCTATGCTTAGTGCCCTTTGTGTGCCTAGGACTGCAATGAACCTGGTAGAGCACACCACAGAAACGAATGCTCCACATGCGGGTATCACATGCCACCAACTCCACATTCACAGGCAACTTCAGCGCCACAGCCGTTTTCAGATAGCCCTCAATGCAAAGGCTCTAGACGCAAATATTGGTGTGAGAGCTAATTCAATCAAGGAAACACTGCATGTTGGTGAAGGGCATATTGAAGAAGGATCAGCCGAGTGGTTCTTGTGGGAGAACAACTCCATTTGGCTCACTAACTTCACACACCATCAGGCTTCCAAGCAGCTCTCAAGGAAACTCAGTTTTCACACTCTATGCTTAGTGCCCTTTGAGTGCATTATCTAGGAATGAACCTGGTAGAGCATCCCACACAAATGACTGCTCCACATGCGGGTTTCACATGCCACCAACTCCACATTCACAGGCAACTTCAGCGCCACAGCCGTTTTCAGATAGCCCTCAATGCAAAGGCTCTAGACGCAAATATTGGTGTGAGAGCTAATTCAATCAAGGAAACACTGCATGTTGGTGAAGGGCATATTGAAGAAGGATCAGCCGAGTGGTTCTTGTGGGAGAACAACTCCATTTGGCTCACTAACTTCACACACCATCAGGCTTCCAAGCAGCTCTCAAGGAAACTCAGTTTTCACACTCTATGCTTAGTGCCCTTTGTATGGCTAGGACTGAAATGAACCTGGTAGAGCATCCCACACAAACGAATGCTCCACATGCGGGTTTCACATGCCACCAACTCCACATTCACAGGCAACTTCAGCGCCACAGCCGTTTTCAGATAGCCCTCAATGCAAAGGCTCTAGACGCAAATATTGGTGTGAGAGCTAATTCAATCAAGGAAACACTGCATGTTGGTGAAGGGCATATTGAAGAAGGATCAGCCGAGTGGTTCTTGTGGGAGAACAACTCCATTTGGCTCACTAACTCCACACACCATCAGGCTTCCAAGCAGCTCTCAAGGAAACTCAGTTTTCACACTCTATGCTTAGTGCCCTTTGAGTGCATTATCTAGGAATGAACCTGGTAGAGCATCCCACACAAACGAATGCTCCACATGCGGGTTTCACATGCCACCAACTCCACATTCACAGGCAACTTCAGCGCCACAGCCGTTTTCAGATAGCCCTCAATGCAAAGGCTCTAGACGCAAATATCGGTGTGAGAGCTAATTCAATCAAGGAAACACTGCATGTTGGTGAAGGGCATATTGAAGAAGGATCAGCCGAGTGGTTCTTGTGGGAGAACAACTCCATTTGGCTCACTAACTTCACACACCATCAGGCTTCCAAGCAGCTCTCAAGGAAACTCAGTTTTCACACTCTATGCTTAGTGCCCTTTGTATGGCTAGGACTGAAATGAACCTGGTAGAGCATCCCACACAAACGAATGCTCCACATGCGGGTTTCACATGCCACCAACTCCACATTCACAGGCAACTTCAGCGCCACAGCCGTTTTCAGATAGCCCTCAATGCAAAGGCTCTAGACGCAAATATTGGTGTGAGAGCTAATTCAATCAAGGAAACACTGCATGTTGGTGAAGGGCATATTGAAGAAGGATCAGCCGAGTGGTTCTTGTGGGAGAACAACTCCATTTGGCTCACTAACTTCACACACCATCAGGCTTCCAAGCAGCTCTCAAGGAAACTCAGTTTTCACACTCAATGCTTAGTGCCCTTTGAGTGCATTATCTAGGAATGAACCTGGTAGAGCATCCCACACAAACGAATGCTCCACATGCGGGTTTCACATGCCACCAACTCCACATTCACAGGCAACTTCAGCGCCACAGCCGTTTTCAGATAGCCCTCAATGCAAAGGCTCTAGACGCAAATACTGGTGTGAGAGCTAATTCAATCAAGGAAACACTGCATGTTGGTGAAGGGCATATTGAAGAAGGATCAGCCGAGTGGTTCTTGTGGGAGAACAACTCCATTTGGCTCACTAACTTCACACACCATCAGGCTTCCAAGCAGCTCTCAAGGAAACTCAGTTTTCACACTCTATGCTTAGTGCCCTTTGAGTGCATTATCTAGGAATGAACCTGGTAGAGCATCCCACACAAATGAATGCTCCACATGCGGGTTTCACATGCCACCAACTCCACATTCACAGGCAACTTCAGCGCCACAGCCGTTTTCAGATAGCCCTCAATGCAAAGGCTCTAGACGCAAATATTGGTGTGAGAGCTAATTCAATCAAGGAAACACTGCATGTTGGTGAAGGGCATATTGAAGAAGGATCAGCCGAGTGGTTCTTGTGGGAGAACAACTCCATTTGGCTCACTAACTTCACACACCATCAGGCTTCCAAGCAGCTCTCAAGGAAACTCAGTTTTCACACTCTATGCTTAGTGCCCTTTGAGTGCATTATCTAGGAATGAACCTGGTAGAGCATCCCACACAAACGAATGCTCCACATGCGGGTTTCACATGCCACCAACTCCACATTCACAGGCAACTTCAGCGCCACAGCCGTTTTCAGATAGCCCTCAATGCAAAGGCTCTAGACGCAAATATTGGTGTGAGAGCTAATTCAATCAAGGAAACACTGCATGTTGGTGAAGGGCATATTGAAGAAGGATCAGCCGAGTGGTTCTTGTGGGAGAACAACTCCATTTGGCTCACTAACTTCACACACCATCAGGCTTCCAAGCAGCTCTCAAGGAAACTCAGTTTTCACACTCTATGCTTAGTGCCCTTTGAGTGCATTATCTAGGAATGAACCTGGTAGAGCATCCCACACAAACGAATGCTCCACATGCGGGTTTCACATGCCACCAACTCCACATTTACAGGCAACTTCAGCGCCACAGCCGTTTTCAGATAGCCCTCAATGCAAAGGCTCTAGACGCAAATATTGGTGTGAGAGCTAATTCAATCAAGGAAACACTGCATGTTGGTGAAGGGCATATTGAAGAAGGATCAGCCGAGTGGTTCTTGTGGGAGAACAACTCCATTTGGCTCACTAACTTCACACACCATCAGGCTTCCAAGCAGCTCTCAAGGAAACTCAGTTTTCACACTCTATGCTTAGTGCCCTTTGTATGGCTAGGACTGAAATGAACCTGGTAGAGCACACCACAGAAACGAATGCTCCACATGCGGGTTTCACATGCCACCAACTCCACATTCACAGGCAACTTCAGCGCCACAGCCGTTTTCAGATAGCCCTCAATGCAAAGGCTCTAGACGCAAATACTGGTGTGAGAGCTAATTCAATCAAGGAAACACTGCATGTTGGTGAAGGGCATATTGAAGAAGGATCAGCCGAGTGGTTCTTGTGGGAGAACAACTCCATTTGGCTCACTAACTTCACACACCATCAGGCTTCCAAGCAGCTCTCAAGGAAACTCAGTTTTCACACTCTATGCTTAGTGCCCTTTGAGTGCATTATCTAGGAATGAACCTGGTAGAGCATCCCACACAAACGAATGCTCCACATGCGGGTTTCACATGCCACCAACTCCACATTCACAAGCAACTTCAGCGCCACAGCCGTTTTCAGATAGCCCTCAATGCAAAGGCTCTAGACGCAAATATTGGTGTGAGAGCTAATTCAATCAAGGAAACACTGCATGTTGGTGAAGGGCATATTGAAGAAGGATCAGCCGAGTGGTTCTTGTGGGAGAACAACTCCATTTGGCTCACTAACTTCACACACCATCAGGCTTCCAAGCAGCTCTCAAGGAAACTCAGTTTTCACACTCTATGCGTAGTGCCCTTTGTATGGCTAGGACTGAAATGAACCTGGTAGAGCATCCCACAGAAACGAATGCTCCACATGCGGGTTTCACATGCCACCAACTCCACATTCACAGGCAACTTCAGCGCCACAGCCGTTTTCAGATAGCCCTCAATGCAAAGGCTCTAGACGCAAATATCGGTGTGAGAGCTAATTCAATCAAGGATACACTGCATGTTGGTGAAGTGCATGTTGAAGAAGGATCAGCCGAGTGGTTCTTGTGGGAGAACAACTCCATTTGGCTCACTAACTTCACACACCATCAGGCTTCCAAGCAGCTCTCAAGGAAACTCAGTTTTCACACTCTATGCTTAGTGCCCTTTGTATGGCTAGGACTGAAATGAACCTGGTAGAGCACACCACAGAAACGAATGCTCCACATGCGGGTTTCACATGCCACCAACTCCACATTCACAGGCAACTTCAGCGCCACAGCCGTTTTCAGATAGCCCTCAATGCAAAGGCTCTAGACGCAAATATTGGTGTGAGAGCTAATTCAATCAAGGAAACACTGCATGTTGGTGAAGGGCATATTGAAGAAGGATCAGCCGAGTGGTTCTTGTGGGAGAACAACTCCATTTGGCTCACTAACTTCACACACCATCAGGCTTCCAAGCAGCTCTCAAGGAAACTCAGTTTTCACACTCTATGCTTAGTGCCCTTTGAGTGCATTATCTAGGAATGAACCTGGTAGAGCATCCCACACAAATGAATGCTCCACATGCGGGTTTCACATGCCACCAACTCCACATTCACAGGCAACTTCAGCGCCACAGCCGTTTTCAGATAGCCCTCAATGCAAAGGCTCTAGACGCAAATATTGGTGTGAGAGCTAATTCAATCAAGGAAACACTGCATGTTGGTGAAGGGCATATTGAAGAAGGATCAGCCGAGTGGTTCTTGTGGGAGAACAACTCCATTTGGCTCACTAACTTCACACACCATCAGGCTTCCAAGCAGCTCTCAAGGAAACTCAGTTTTCACACTCTATGCTTAGTGCCCTTTGTATGGCTAGGACTGAAATGAACCTGGTAGAGCATCCCACACAAACGAATGCTCCACATGCGGGTTTCACATGCCACCAACTCCACATTCACAGGCAACTTCAGCGCCACAGTCGTTTTCAGATAGCCCTCAATGCAAAGGCTCTAGACGCAAATATTGGTGTGAGAGCTAATTCAATCAAGGAAACACTGCATGTTGGTGAAGGGCATATTGAAGAAGGATGAGCCGAGTGGTTCTTGTGGGAGAACAACTCCATTTGGCTCACTAACTTCACACACCATCAGGCTTCCAAGCAGCTCTCAAGGAAACTCAGTTTTCACACTCTATGCTTAGTGCCCTTTGAGTGCATTATCTAGGAATGAACCTGGTAGAGCATGCCACACAAACGAATGCTCCACATGCGGGTTTCACATGCCACCAACTCCACATTCACAGGCAACTTCAGCGCCACAGCCGTTTTCAGATAGCCCTCAATGCAAAGGCTCTAGACGCAAATATCGGTGTGAGAGCTAATTCAATCAAGGAAACACTGCATGTTGGTGAAGGGCATATTGAAGAAGGATCAGCCGAGTGGTTCTTGTGGGAGAACAACTCCATTTGGCTCACTAACTTCACACACCATCAGGCTTCCAAGCAGCTCTCAAGGAAACTCAGTTTTCACACTCTATGCTTAGTGCCCTTTGTATGGCTAGGACTGAAATGAACCTGGTAGAGCATCCCACACAAACGAATGCTCCACATGCGGGTTTCACATGCCACCAACTCCACATTCACAGGCAACTTCAGCGCCACAGCCGTTTTCAGATAGCCCTCAATGCAAAGGCTCTAGACGCAAATATTGGTGTGAGAGCTAATTCAATCAAGGAAACACTGCATGTTGGTGAAGGGCATATTGAAGAAGGATCAGCGAAGTGGTTCTTGTGGGAGAACAACTCCATTTGGCTCACTAACTTCACACACCATCAGGCTTCCAAGCAGCTCTCAAGGAAACTCAGTTTTCACACTCTATGCTTAGTGCCCTTTGTATGGCTAGGACTGAAATGAACCTGGTAGAGCATCCCACACAAACGAATGCTCCACATGCGGGTTTCACATGCCACCAACTCCACATTCACAGGCAACTTCAGCGCCACAGCCGTTTTCAGATAGCCCTCAATGCAAAGGCTCTAGACGCAAATATTGGTGTGAGAGCTAATTCAATCAAGGAAACACTGCATGTTGGTGAAGGGCATATTGAAGAAGGATCAGCCGAGTGGTTCTTGTGGGAGAACAACTCCATTTGGCTCACTAACTTCACACACCATCAGGCTTCCAAGCAGCTCTCAAGGAAACTCAGTTTTCACACTCTATGCTTAGTGCCCTTTGAGTGCATTATCTAGGAATGAACCTGGTAGAGCATCCCACACAAACGAATGCTCCACATGCGGGTTTCACATGCCACCAACTCCACATTCACAGGCAACTTCAGCGCCACAGCCGTTTTCAGATAGCCCTCAATGCAAAGGCTCTAGACGCAAATATTGGTGTGAGAGCTAATTCAATCAAGGAAACACTGCATGTTGGTGAAGGGCATATTGAAGAAGGATCAGCCGAGTGGTTCTTGTGGGATAACAACTCCATTTGGCTCACTAACTTCACACACCATCAGGCTTCCAAGCAGCTCTCAAGGAAACTCAGTTTTCACACTCTATGCTTAGTGCCCTTTGAGTGCATTATCTAGGAATGAACCTGGTAGAGCATCCCACACAAACGAATGCTCCACATGCGGGTTTCACATGCCACCAACTCCACATTCACAGGCAACTTCAGCGCCACAGCCGTTTTCAGATAGCCCTCAATGCAAAGGCTCTAGACGCAAATATTGGTGTGAGAGCTAATTCAATCAAGGAAACACTGCATGTTGGTGAAGGGCATATTGAAGAAGGATCAGCCGAGTGGTTCTTGTGGGAGAACAACTCCATTTGGCTCACTAACTTCACACACCATCAGGCTTCCAAGCAGCTCTCAAGGAAACTCAGTTTTCACACTCTATGCTTAGTGCCCTTTGAGTGCATTATCTAGGAATGAACCTGGTAGAGCATCCCACACAAACGAATGCTCCACATGCGGGTTTCACATGCCACCAACTCCACATTCACAGGCAACTTCAGCGCCACAGCCGTTTTCAGATAGCCCTCAATGCAAAGGCTCTAGACGCAAATATTGGTGTGAGAGCTAATTCAATCAAGGAAACACTGCATGTTGGTGAAGGGCATATTGAAGAAGGATCAGCCGAGTGGTTCTTGTGGGAGAACAACTCCATTTGGCTCACTAACTTCACACACCATCAGGCTTCCAAGCAGCTCTCAAGGAAACTCAGTTTTCACACTCTATGCTTAGTGCCCTTTGAGTGCATTATCTAGGAATGAACCTGGTAGAGCATCCCACACAAACGAATGCTCCACATGCGGGTTTCACATGCCACCAACTCCACATTCACAGGCAACTTCAGCGCCACAGCCGTTTTCAAATAGCCCTCAATGCAAAGGCTCTAGACGCAAATATTGGTGTGAGAGCTAATTCAATCAAGGAAACACTGCATGTTGGTGAAGGGCATATTGAAGAAGGATCAGCCGAGTGGTTCTTGTGGGAGAACAACTCCATTTGGCTCACTAACTTCACACACCATCAGGCTTCCAAGCAGCTCTCAAGGAAACTCAGTTTTCACACTCTATGCTTAGTGCCCTTTGTATGGCTAGGACTGAAAGGAACCTGGTAGAGCATCCCACACAAACGAATGCTCCACATGCGGGTTTCACATGCCACCAACTCCACATTCACAGGCAACTTCAGCGCCACAGCCGTTTTCAGATAGCCCTCAATGCAAAGGCTCTAGACGCAAATATTGGTGTGAGAGCTAATTCAATCAAGAAAACACTGCATGTTGGTGAAGGGCATATTGAAGAAGGATCAGCCGAGTGGTTCTTGTGGGAGAACAACTCCATTTGGCTCACTAACTTCACACACCATCAGGCTTCCAAGCAGCTCTCAAGGAAACTCAGTTTTCACACTCTATGCTTAGTGCCCTTTGAGTGCATTATCTAGGAATGAACCTGGTAGAGCATCCCACACAAACGAATGCTCCACATGCGGGTTTCACATGCCACCAACTCCACATTCACAGGCAACTTCAGCGCCACAGCCGTTTTCAGATAGCCCTCAATGCAAAGGCTCTAGACGCAAATATTGGTGTGAGAGCTAATTCAATCAAGGAAACACTGCATGTTGGTGAAGGGCATATTGAAGAAGGATCAGCCGAGTGGTTCTTGTGGGAGAACAACTCCATTTGGCTCACTAACTTCACACACCATCAGGCTTCCAAGCAGCTCTCAAGGAAACTCAGTTTTCACACTCTATGCTTAGTGCCCTTTGAGTGCATTATCTAGGAATGAACCTGGTAGAGCATCCCACACAAACGAATGCTCCACATGCGGGTTTCACATGCCACCAACTCCACATTCACAGGCAACTTCAGCGCCACAGCCGTTTTCAGATAGCCCTCAATGCAAAGGCTCTAGACGCAAATATTGGTGTGAGAGCTAATTCAATCAAGGAAACACTGCATGTTGGTGAAGGGCATATTGAAGAAGGATCAGCCGAGTGGTTCTTGTGGGAGAACAACTCCATTTGGCTCACTAACTTCACACACCATCAGGCTTCCAAGCAGCTCTCAAGGAAACTCAGTTTTCACACTCTATGCTTAGTGCCCTTTGTATGGCTAGGACTGAAATGAACCTGGTAGAGCATCCCACACAAACGAATGCTCCACATGCGGGTTTCACATGCCACCAACTCCACATTCACAGGCAACTTCAGCGCCACAGCCGTTTTCAGATAGCCCTCAATGCAAAGGCTCTAGACGCAAATATTGGTGTGAGAGCTAATTCAATCAAGGAAACACTGCATGTTGGTGAAGGGCATATTGAAGAAGGATCAGCTGAGTGGTTCTTGTGGGAGAACAACTCCATTTGGCTCACTAACTTCACACACCATCAGGCTTCCAAGCAGCTCTCAAGGAAACTCAGTTTTCACACTCTATGCTTAGTGCCCTTTGAGTGCATTATCTAGGAATGAACCTGGTAGAGCATCCCACACAAACGAATGCTCCACATGCGGGTTTCACATGCCACCAACTCCACATTCACAGGCAACTTCAGCGCCACAGCCGTTTTCAGATAGCCCTCAATGCAAAGGCTCTAGACGCAAATATTGGTGTGAGAGCTAATTCAATCAAGGAAACACTGCATGTTGGTGAAGGGCATATTGAAGAAGGATCAGCCGAGTGGTTCTTGTGGGAGAACAACTCCATTTGGCTCACTAACTTCACACACCATCAGGCTTCCAAGCAGCTCTCAAGGAAACTCAGTTTTCACACTCTATGCTTAGTGCCCTTTGAGTGCATTATCTAGGAATGAACCTGGTAGAGCATCCCACACAAACGAATGCTCCACATGCGGGTTTCACATGCCACCAACTCCACATTCACAGGCAACTTCAGCGCCACAGCCGTTTTCAGATAGCCCTCAATGCAAAGGCTCTAGACGCAAATATTGGTGTGAGAGCTAATTCAATCAAGGAAACACTGCATGTTGGTGAAGGGCATATTGAAGAAGGATCAGCCGAGTGGTTCTTGTGGGAGAACAACTGCATTTGGCTCACTAACTTCACACACCATCAGGCTTCCAAGCAGCTCTCAAGGAAACTCAGTTTTCACACTCTATGCTTAGTGCCCTTTGAGTGCATTATCTAGGAATGAACCTGGTAGAGCATCCCACACAAACGAATGCTCCACATGCGGGTTTCACATGCCACCAACTCCACATTCACAGGCAACTTCAGCGCCACAGCCGTTTTCAGATAGCCCTCAATGCAAAGGCTCTAGACGCAAATATTGGTGTGAGAGCTAATTCAATCAAGGAAACACTGCATGTTGGTGAAGGGCATATTGAAGAAGGATCAGCCGAGTGGTTCTTGTGGGAGAACAACTCCATTTGGCTCACTAACTTCACACACCATCAGGCTTCCAAGCAGCTCTCAAGGAAACTCAGTTTTCACACTCTATGCTTAGTGCCCTTTGTATGGCTAGGACTGAAATGAACCTGGTAGAGCATCCCACACAAACGAATGCTCCACATGCGGGTTTCACATGCCACCAACTCCACATTCACAGGCAACTTCAGCGCCACAGCCGTTTTCAGATAGCCCTCAATGCAAAGGCTCTAGATGCAAATATTGGTGTGAGAGCTAATTCAATCAAGGAAACACTGCATGTTGGTGAAGGGCATATTGAAGAAGGATCAGCCGAGTGGTTCTTGTGGGAGAACAACTCCATTTGGCTCACTAACTTCACACACCATCAGGCTTCCAAGCAGCTCTCAAGGAAACTCAGTTTTCACACTCTATGCTTAGTGCCCTTTGTATGGCTAGGACTGAAATGAACCTGGTAGAGCATCCCACACAAACGAATGCTCCACATGCGGGTTTCACATGCCACCAACTCCACATTCACAGGCAACTTCAGCGCCACAGCCGTTTTCAGATAGCCCTCAATGCAAAGGCTCTAGACGCAAATATTGGTGTGAGAGCTAATTCAATCAAGGAAACACTGCATGTTGGTGAAGGGCATATTGAAGAAGGATCAGCCGAGTGGTTCTTGTGGGAGAACAACTCCATTTGGCTCACTAACTTCACACACCATCAGGCTTCCAAGCAGCTCTCAAGGAAACTCAGTTTTCACACTCTATGCTTAGTGCCCTTTGAGTGCATTATCTAGGAATGAACCTGGTAGAGCATCCCACACAAACGAATGCTCCACATGCGGGTTTCACATGCCACCAACTCCACATTCACAGGCAACTTCAGCGCCACAGCCGTTTTCAGATAGCCCTCAATGCAAAGGCTCTAGACGCAAATATTGGTGTGAGAGCTAATTCAATCAAGGAAACACTGCATGTTGGTGAAGGGCATATTGAAGAAGGATCAGCCGAGTGGTTCTTGTGGGAGAACAACTCCATTTGGCTCACTAACTTCACACACCATCAGGCTTCCAAGCAGCTCTCAAGGAAACTCAGTTTTCACACTCTATGCTTAGTGCCCTTTGAGTGCATTATCTAGGAATGAACCTGGTAGAGCATCCCACACAAACGAATGCTCCACATGCGGGTTTCACATGCCACCAACTCCACATTCACAGGCAACTTCAGCGCCACAGCCGTTTTCAGATAGCCCTCAATGCAAAGGCTCTAGACGCAAATATTGGTGTGAGAGCTAATTCAATCAAGGAAACACTGCATGTTGGTGAAGGGCATATTGAAGAAGGATCAGCCGAGTGGTTCTTGTGGGAGAACAACTCCATTTGGCTCACTAACTTCACACACCATCAGGCTTCCAAGCAGCTCTCAAGGAAACTCAGTTTTCACACTCTATGCTTAGTGCCCTTTGAGTGCATTATCTAGGAATGAACCTGGTAGAGCATCCCACACAAACGAATGCTCCACATGCGGGTTTCACATGCCACCAACTCCACATTCACAGGCAACTTCAGCGCCACAGCCGTTTTCAGATAGCCCTCAATGCAAAGGCTCTAGACGCAAATATTGGTGTGAGAGCTAATTCAATCAAGGAAACACTGCATGTTGGTGAAGGGCATATTGAAGAAGGATCAGCCGAGTGGTTCTTGTGGGAGAACAACTCCATTTGGCTCACTAACTTCACACACCATCAGGCTTCCAAGCAGCTCTCAAGGAAACTCAGTTTTCACACTCTATGCTTAGTGCCCTTTGAGTGCATTATCTAGGAATGAACCTGGTAGAGCATCCCACACAAACGAATGCTCCACATGCGGGTTTCACATACCACCAACTCCACATTCACAGGCAACTTCAGCGCCACAGCCGTTTTCAGATAGTCCTCAATGCAAAGGCTCTAGACGCAAATATTGGTGTGAGAGCTAATTCAATCAAGGAAACACTGCATGTTGGTGAAGGGCATATTGAAGAAGGATCAGCCGAGTGGTTCTTGTGGGAGAACAACTCCATTTGGCTCACTAACTTCACACACCATCAGGCTTCCAAGCAGCTCTCAAGGAAACTCAGTTTTCACACTCTATGCTTAGTGCCCTTTGAGTGCATTATCTAGGAATGAACCTGGTAGAGCATCCCACACAAACGAATGCTCCACATGCGGGTTTCACATGCCACCAACTCCACATTCACAGGCAACTTCAGCGCCACAGCCGTTTTCAGATAGCCCTCAATGCAAAGGCTCTAGACGCAAATATTGGTGTGAGAGCTAATTCAATCAAGGAAACACTGCATGTTGGTGAAGGGCATATTGAAGAAGGATCAGCCGAGTGGTTCTTGTGGGAGAACAACTCCATTTGGCTCACTAACTTCACACACCATCAGGCTTCCAAGCAGCTCTCAAGGAAACTCAGTTTTCACACTCTATGCTTAGTGCCCTTTGAGTGCATTATCTAGGAATGAACCTGGTAGAGCATCCCACACAAACGAATGCTCCACATGCGGGTTTCACATGCCACCAACTCCACATTCACAGGCAACTTCAGCGCCACAGCCGTTTTCAGATAGCCCTCAATGCAAAGGCTCTAGACGCAAATATTGGTGTGAGAGCTAATTCAATCAAGGAAACACTGCATGTTGGTGAAGGGCATATTGAAGAAGGATCAGCCGAGTGGTTCTTGTGGGAGAACAACTCCATTTGGCTCACTAACTTCACACACCATCAGGCTTCCAAGCAGCTCTCAAGGAAACTCAGTTTTCACACTCTATGCTTAGTGCCCTTTGTATGGCTAGGACTGAAATGAACCTGGTAGAGCATCCCACACAAACGAATGCTCCACATGCGGGTTCCACATGCCACCAACTCCACATTCACAGGCAACTTCAGCGCCACAGCCGTTTTCAGATAGCCCTCAATGCAAAGGCTCTAGACGCAAATATTGGTGTGAGAGCTAATTCAATCAAGGAAACACTGCATGTTGGTGAAGGGCATATTGAAGAAGGATCAGCCGAGTGGTTCTTGTGGGAGAACAACTCCATTTGGCTCACTAACTTCACACACCATCAGGCTTCCAAGCAGCTCTCAAGGAAACTCAGTTTTCACACTCTATGCTTAGTGCCCTTTGAGTGCATTATCTAGGAATGAACCTGGTAGAGCATCCCACACAAACGAATGCTCCACATGCGGGTTTCACATGCCACCAACTCCACATTCACAGGCAACTTCAGCGCCACAGCCGTTTTCAGATAGCCCTCAATGCAAAGGCTCTAGACGCAAATATTGGTGTGAGAGCTAATTCAATCAAGGAAACACTGCATGTTGGTGAAGGGCATATTGAAGAAGGATCAGCCGAGTGGTTCTTGTGGGAGAACAACTCCATTTGGCTCACTAACTTCACACACCATCAGGCTTCCAAGCAGCTCTCAAGGAAACTCAGTTTTCACACTCTATGCTTAGTGCCCTTTGTATGGCTAGGACTGAAATGAACCTGGTAGAGCATCCCACACAAACGAATGCTCCACATGCGGGTTTCACATGCCACCAACTCCACATTCACAGGCAACTTCAGCGCCACAGCCGTTTTCAGATAGCCCTCAATGCAAAGGCTCTAGACGCAAATATTGGTGTGAGAGC